>NW_027069495.1:871202-909862 GCF_002906115.3 Quercus suber | reverse complement strand
TTTGTGTTCTTGGTTTGATTTTCTGACTTATTTTTATGTTTTAAATTTTGTTTTTATGTTTTTAAATTTTGTTAAAATTAATAAATTAATTTTTTAAATTTATATGCTGATGTGTCATGGGTGATGTGGCATTTTTATAATATTTTAATTGCTCCGGCTGCCACCTCAGCTATTTCCGTCGGTTGACTGACGGAAAGGACTAAAATGGAACGCGTTAATTGGTTTTAGGGACTAAAAGAATGTGGGACTAAAATGAAAAACAACAAATGTAGGGACTAAAAGTGCATTTACGCCTTTACTTTTCTCTTTTGATCTAACTGGTAACTTCTGTTTTTCATCTTTTATTTTTTATTTTTTTATTTTATTTTTATTATATGGGTTTAGTTAATGTATTTTCTGTATATATTAATTATCTATTTTTAAAAATATTTTATAAAAAAATTTAAAAATTGATAATTTTTTAACTTGCAACACATGCTATTCATTCCTTTTTTTTTTTTTTTTTTTTTTTTTGAGAAACCGCTATTCATTCTTTTTAGAGTATACAACGTGAAACAATTTTTTTTTTTGGAGAATGATGTTAGTTCTTATCCATCATATATATATATAATACGAGTCGGAGTTGTCAGTGTGGGAAAAGGGGTGAGAATTAAAAAAGATGAAAAAAAAAAAAAAAAAGAATCGGCATTGAATGAGCTAAGGTGGAGTACTGGGTCAAATTGTGCAAACAAGATCAGCTAAAATTGCTACCACCTACCAATTTCGTTTTCATTCTTTAGCACACAAAACAAAATGAACAGTTGCACCAGAGACACAGAGAGTGTTAGACCCAGAGGCACAGTGCTATACTTTTTTGTTTTAACTGCTAGCTTGCTAGTTGTCCCCGAAATCACCCTTGTGCTGTGCTAGTACTCGGCGAAAAATTATACTCTAAACTAAAAATAAATAAAATAGATATGATGAAATACACAAAGGTGCTCAGCGTAGTGGTTGGCGTGTCAGTATTCTTGGCCAAAATGGATAACTAGACATAACATTCCAATTATATAGTTAGTAGGCAATGTTTACAAACTATATTTTTTACTAGCATCTCGATTTTAAGGGAATCGATTTTGGCCTCTAAATCGAGTCTCAATGACTCGATTTTTATGGTCTAATCACCTCTGATGTGGCATTTTTTTCCACGTGGCGACCGCTTGAAAATCAAGTCTCTAATACTCGATTTATAAACCAAAAAAATTTTAAAAAATTTTAAGTTTCAAGTCGCCCATATACAAGCCGAAATACCCAAAAAAAAATTCAATCAGATCAGAGGGAGGGAGAAAGAATCTAAAGCTCACCTCACCGGAATCAGAGAAGAAAAAAAAAAAAAACCCAGAAACAGAAACATGGTCGTGCGACTACCTGGGTCGCGCGCTGCAATCGGTGACTTGGGTCGTGCTCTGCGACCAGCGACCTGGGTCTCCATTTCTTCTTCTTCTTCTTCTCTCTCTCTCTTTCTTTCTTTTTTTCTTTCTTTCCATGTTTTTGCTGTTGTATTTTGGGTCTGGGTCTGCTGAGTATATTATTTTTGGTTTATAAATTGAGTCTTAGAGACTCGATTTCCAAGCAGTCGCCACATGGAAAAAGATGCCACATCAGAGATGAAAATCGAGTCATTAAGACTCGATTTATAGTCCAAAATCGATTCTCTTAAAATCGAGATGCTAGTAAAAAATATAGTTTATAAACATTGCCTATTAATTATATAGTTAGAATGTTATGTCTAGTTACCCATTTTGGCCCAGTATTCTCTATTTGAAAGAGGGTATTCACCTTCTCTCTCATACTCTCTTTTCTTTGTTCTCTGTAAGCTTTAAGTCTATCACCTTCTCTCTTATTTTTCTCTCATAGTTCAAGTCGTTTATCTGTTCTCTCAGTTTGCTTTCTTAGTTGACACCCTTAGATCAAATATTACAAACACCAAAAGCTAAAAATAGTTAAAAGAAAAATAGAAAGGCCTATGTATTCTTAAAAAAATCCTTAACAGATTCCCAAATACCCCATATGATCGAGCTATGGCCGCCATTTTCATTACCATTTCCATTATCATTACCATCTTCATTGTTCTCGTCCCCACCTCCAGCTCCCATTTTCTTTGTATCTTCGCCGCCTGCTGTCACCAAATTTCTCTTCATTTTCTCTTCCATCATCAGAGTATTGAGCACTTCACTGGCTTGAGTTAACATAGAGCTTAGGATAACATCCCTTTTTAGCTCGGAGATTCCATGAAGCACACCATCTCTTTGGCAATGGCATCCGTTCAATTGGTTACCAATCTCATTGTCGTGGCTTCCTCCCTTGCTACTGATGGCCCGGAGGAAACCCTTTCATGTTTGATTCACATGGCAAAACTGTAGGACCCGTCGAATATATTGGTATTTTCTCATTTTATTTTTTCTTCTTACATTTTTTTTTTCCTCAAAAAACCTCATTTTTAAACCTTTTATTTTTACCGTATAGGATAAGGAAGCTTTTGATTTGCTTCATGGGGTCTCTGAGCTAAAAAGGGATGTTATCCTAAGCTCTATGTTAACTCATGCCAGTGAAGTGCTTGATACTCTGATGATGGAAGAGAAAATGAAGAGAAATTCGGAGAAAGCAGACGATGGAGATACAAAGAAAATGGGATCTGTGGGGACCAGAACAATGAAGATGGCAATGACAATGGAAATGATAATGGAAATGGCGGCTATAGCTCGATCATATGGGGTATTTGGGAATCTGTTAAGGATTTTTTTAAGAATACACTACAACAAAAAATGTTTATTACAACAACAAAAATCGTTGCAATAACACCGAAGTCATTGCAATAGTTTATGTAAAGTGTTGCAATAAAATTTGAGGTAATAAGTTTGTGCTACAAAAAAATTTTGTTGCAATAAATCTTAAATATTTTAATGAAAATTTTTATGTAATAATATATTTGCTATTGCAATAAACAGTTTATTACTTCGAATATCTTGTAGCAATAGACTATTATTTCATGAATTTTATTACCATATATTGTAAACAATTGACAAAAATAATTTGGGTTCAAATTATGACAACGGTATATTTATTGTAATAGTTATTTTTTTCATATTTTTCTTACAATATATTGTAAAATAATTGGAATTAGATCATTGTAATAATATATTCATTGCAGCTTCATGTTTGTCATTGCAATAAATTGTAAAATAATTGATATTTTAGTTATTGCAATGTTAAATTTGTTGCAATAAGCCATCTCTTTGAAATTTCTATTATAATATATCGCAAAATATATAATTGGTATCAAGTTATTACAATGGTTTCTTCAATTTAAGTTATTAACAAAATTTGATTTCTTTAATTTAAGTTATTGCAAAAAAAAAATTTATAAATTCAATTTAGTATTAAAATCTCTATTGCAATAGAAAATTATAAATTAATACAACTAATTATTATTAATGTAATAATTTACTATTTTTAAGTTACTATTGCAACGACTTTTAATTTTTAGATGTGATATTATGTCTAATACCAATATACTAATTTTGTTGTATTAACACTTGATGTAATAGACTTATTTTGGTGTAGTGATATATAGGCCTTTCTGTTTTTCTTTTAACTAATCTACTTTAAATCAATCGAAAGCTTAGGTATTTTGAGTGCATGTATAGTTGTCTCCAACTTCCATCTATGCTCTCCATTTTGTGGTAGAAAGCAACTTAAAAGTGTGCATAGATGCTCTTAAAGCTCTTGCAGATAATGTCCCTCGGATACTTTTTAATTTTGTGAAAGTTGTTTTCCTGCTTGGATGCTTCAATATGAGCAAGTCTGTAATTTGCTTTCCTGGAAATGTATGGTTATATTTGGATCAGTCCTGATGTTATTTTAGCAGCTCCACAACCTTAACCTTACTAAATGCTCTCTTATTAATCGTTCAAATTTTTGGTGCTGTTAGCCTAGGTAATTACCCTACTAGATTTGCCAATTGTTTTGGAAGAAGCTGGGTTGTAGTTTGAAAAATTTCTTACACTATTTTAAACTAATAATAACATTGATTATCCTTTCAAAAAAAAAGTATTAAGTTTTCTACCTCTTTTCCAAATTTTGGGATTTTTTTTGGTTGCTGCTACTTTTATTCCAATTTTAAAGTGATTTAGTATCATATTTTAAATGAATTTACACAACATAGTTTTTTTTTTTTTCTATTTATAATTTTGATTATTAATTATAATATATAATGTTAGTTTTTAAGATTTGCATATTGATTGGGAAGAATGGCTCGTTAGGTAGATGTGTTTAAACAATTGTTTTTAATTTTTTTTTTAAATAGTTAAAAGTATATGTAAAAATGTGTATAATGTTGCTTAAAAATTGAAAAAATGTGTTTAAAATTATATACCAAACAGCCTTTAGGTTATCTTTAACTCATCAAAAAAGAGGGGTTGTCTTAGGAATTAAATTAATAATTTTTGAAATGTAAATTTTATTGATATTAATCCAAATTTCAGAATATATTTTCCACTAAATAAAAAGGAATATGAAAAGTGTCAATTTCTTACCCTAGCCTGCCAGAAGTATCCATCCTTCTTCACCAAAAAAATAAAATAAAATAAATAATAAAAAAATAAAAAATAAAAAAATCTCGTGTTTCTAAAAAAAATAAGAAGAAAAAGCTGGTATAAAAGCCTGTAACGTTGAAAATGAGGGCATTATTGTATTGAATTTATATTATGGCAAAAAAAAAGTGTTAAGTTTTTTTTTTATGCAATCTAATTTTTTTTTATTATTATCAACAAAATTGTTTTGAACATCATTAAAAAAAAAAAAAAAAAAAAAGAGCACATATTTTTTCTTGAGAATTTCTGTTATAATCATAACTAGTCGCTAAACCGTGCGATGCACGGGATAGTTAAATAAAAAGACAATTAACTAACATCACGTTAAGGTAAAAATTAATGAGAGACTGATTTGCCCACCAAGAATTTAAAAAAAAAAAGATTGATATAATAAAATCTAAGAAATTTAGAAATAGAAAATTGGGTTAATAATATGCATTTTATAGACATTTTGCTAGTTAGCATTTAAAAAAAAAAAGATTTGTCATAATTAAATAAAATACAATGAGAAGAAATATTTAACTTCTATACTTTTCTATAGTTTAGAAGTGTTGTCTAACGTAGAATGTTATTAGATTGTAAGAAAGATTTTTATAAAATGTTAATACCATATAAACAATTCAAAACATGGAACATTATCAAATTTATAACACCTAATTCCATTATCTTTTACGTTGAATCCAAACAAATAATTAATTGAAATTAATCCAAACAAATATTAATCAACCAAAAATCAAAGTTTTAAATAAGAAAACAAAAATCACATGAACCCAAATGATGTGGAAGAATTATAACAGGTGTCATGAACATAGCCCGTCAAGCTTCTGTTTTGGCTGACGGGTCGAGACGTAACGTAAGGTAAACGGGATGCAGTGCATACCGACTAAATCAAGATGAAACTGACGGGCTGAAGTACCCAAGTCCAACTGACGGCTTTTTGAAGCCGTCAGGGTACTGAACAAAGCTTGAAGGCCGACGGAAAGCGCAGGCTGACGTCTTAATAGGCGGACGGTTCTGTGAAGACTATAACTTGGTCATCACGCATGGGTTTTAGAAATTGCTTGTACTCCACGCCCAGTATCAGAGTCCTATAAGGAAAGGATTCCGCAATCTACGCGCATAAGGATTCCTACAAGGAAAAGACTTCTACTCCAAGGGAAAAAGGTCCACCCACTACTACTATAAAAACCCAATACCCTCATGAGCCGAGGTACGCATAATTAACCCCTCTCTAGCACTCTAGAGTTGAAAGAAGTTCTAACTTGACCTTCGGAGGGTATTTGGCCGGCACCACACCGGTGCTCTCTGTGAGGTCCTTTTCTTTTTTGTTGTGCAGGTGTTGTTTTTGAGCGTACACGCGTCGTGCAACTCACTGGTGAGATTTTCGGCTTCATCAGTTGGCGCCGTCTGTGGGAAACGCTTTTAAGTGACTAAGCCACATTATCGTTTCCCGGTCTAAAGGGTTGCATGGTACTCACTCGCTCAATGGCAACTACTAATGACGTACAAAGAGAGGAACCGCCCACGACCGCCCTTGAGAGACAAGTTCAGACTCTCAGTGCCGCCGTGGAGCGTCTCACCAAACGGAACCTCGACTTGGAAGAGCAGCTGCGCCAGAGGGATACAGCACCAAATGGCCAACCAGAAGATCAAGAAGGGACTAGCGCTCCGAACAGGAATCAGGAGAGACCTGAGGGCAGCCACGCCCCAAGCAGGCGGAAAGGCAGCATGTGAGCATGCCATCCCTCATGGATGCAACTCCACCACATATTGCCGCCGAGATGCAAGCAATGAGGGAACAGATGGAGGTCATGATGAACGCCCTCAAAGGGAGAGTCTCGAGCGATCTCGACGATCTAGTCAACCGTACCGATTCACCCTTCACTATGGCCGTGAACTCTTTCCCCTGCCCCACAAGTTTCGCATGCCGAATATAGAAAGCTATGACGGGGTGAAGGATCCTTTGGATCACCTGGAGACTTTCAAAACCCTGATGCATCTTCAGGGAGTGGCAGATGAGATTATGTGCAGGGCCTTCCCCACAACACTCAAAGGCCCCGCAAGGATATGGTTCAGCCGACTGACGCCCAACTCTATCAGCACCTTTAAGGAGCTAAGCGCCCAATTCACTACACACTTCATTGGCGGACATAGGTATAAGAAGTCCACGGCATGCTTGATGAGTATCAAGCAAAAAGAGGACGAGACATTACGATCCTACATAACGCGCTTTAATAAGGAAGCGCTATCGGTTGACGAAGCCGACGACAAAATACTTGTAGCAGCCTTCACCAATGGGTCGCGGAAGGGCAAGTTTTTGTTCTCTCTATACAAGAACGATCCAAAGACCATGTCGGAAGTGCTCTACAGGGCTACTAAGTATATGAATGCTGAGGACGCATTGCAGGCCCGAGAAGAGAAGCCAGGAAAAAGGGAAAGGCAGGAGGATGCGCGACCAGACCAAGGAAGAAAGAGGCCCAGAACAGGAGACCGAAGAGACGAAAAGCGTTCCAAGCCTCCGGGAGGAAGATTCACAAGCTTCACCCCGCTTACCGCCCCAATAGATCAAGTCCTAATGCAGATTAAGGACGAGGGGGCACTGACCTTCCCTGGAAAACTAAAGGGGGATCCTAACAGGCGCTCCAAAGACAAGTACTGCCGCTTTCATCGAGACCACGGCCATGACACCGCCGATTGTTACGATTTGAAACAGCAAATCGAGGCCCTTATAAGGCAAGGAAAATTGCAGAAATTCGTAAGCAAGGAAAGAGCGGATCCAGCACTTCCAGAACACCCTCCCCGACGAGACAATGACCGTCCGAGACCTCCCATTGGTGACATACGGATGATTGTAGGAGGGATTGCTGCCAGACCTTCAAAAAAGGCTCGAAAGACATACCTCCGGATGATCCAAAACGTCCAGTTGGCAGGTCCAGAGCAAATGTGGCCCGAAGGGAAAGCCCCGTTATCGGGTTCTCGGAAGAAGACGCGCGACACCTTCACCACCCGCACGACGACGCGCTTGTTGTCAGCCTACAGGTAGGGGACTACAACTTGCATCGGGTGTTGGTCGACAATGGCAGCTCGGCGGACATCTTGTACTACCCAGCGTATCAGCAGATGAAAATCAGCAAGGAACAACTAGTCCCGACGAACGCCCCTACTTGTCGGTTTTGGGGGCGCAAAGGTGTTTCCGCTAGGCGCGGTCACATTAGCTGTAACAGCAGGCGACTACCCCCAGCAGATCACAAGAGATGTAACATTCCTCGTAGTTGACTATTCGTCCGCCTATAATGCTATCCTAGGGCGACCCACCCTCAATGCATGGAGAGCGGCAACTTCAACATATCATTTGATGATTAAGTTCCCAACAGAACATGGAGTCGGAGAGCTACGAGGAAATCAGATCGCCGCACGCGAATGCTACGTAGCCATGATGGAAATGGATGACCACCTCCATACCATGAACATAGAAGAACGCCGGAGTGCAACGGAGCCAGCCGAAAGGCTTGAGGAGATACCTTTGAATGACTTCGTACCTAACCAGACAACAAGGATTGGGACCCTCGCGAGTCCCGCCACTCGACGAACGCTTGCAGCATTTCTCAAGAAAAATCGGGACGTATTTGCCTGGAGTCACGAGGATATGCCCGAATAGATCCTTCCATCATGGCACATAGGCTGAACGTGTCACCATCCTTTCCGCCCGTTCGGCAGAAAAAGCGGGTCTTCGCCCCGGAACGGGATCAAGCAATAGCCGAAGAAGTCCGCAAGCTGCGAGAGGCAAATTTTATTAGAGAAGTCTACTACCCCGATTGGCTAGCAAACGTGGTGATGGTCAAGAAAGCTTCCGGAAAATGGAGAATGTGTGTAGACTTCACCGATCTAAACAAAGCATGCCCAAAGGACAGCTACCCCTCCCGAGAGTCGACACTCTAGTAGACTCCACAGCTCAACATCAGCTGTTAAGCTTCATGGACGCTTTCTCCGGCTACAACCAAATAAAAATGCACGACGAAGATCAAGAAAAAACGTCCTTTGTAACTAGCCAAGGCCTGTTCTGCTACAAGGTAATGCCGTTTGGTTTAAAAAACGCAGGAGCAACTTACCAAAGGCTTATGAACAAGATGTTCGCACAACAGATCGGGAGGAACGTCCAGGTATATGTCGACGACATGTTGGTCAAAAGTCGGAGGGAAGAAGATCATTTAGAAGATCTCAGGGAAACATTCGACACCCTTCGCTCTTACAATATGAAGCTTAATCCGGAAAAATGTGCCTTTGGGGTGACGGCAGGAAAATTCGTAGATTCATTATCCCAGAGAGGCATCGAGGCCAACCCGGACAAGATCCAGGATAAATGGAGATGGCACCCACCAAAATGTAAAAGAGGTGCAAAGCCTCAACGGCAAGATAGCGGCGCTAAACAGGTTCGTCTCCAGAGCAACAGACAAGTGCTTACCATTCTTCCGCACGTTAAAAAGGTCTTTCGAGGGACCGCTGAATGCCAGCGAGCGTTTGAAGAATTAAAAGCTTACCTTTCTTCCCCACCATTGTTGAGTCCCTCACAACCAGGAGAAGAACTATTTCTATATCTTGCTGTCTCTTCGGCCGCAGTCAGCGCCGCCTTGATCAGAGAAGAGGGGAAAATACAGAAGCCCGTGTACTACACTAGCCGGGCGTTACACGGGGCTGAAGAAAGATATCCACCCATGGAGAAACTTGCTTTCGCGCTAGTTACAGCGGCACGAAAACTGAAGCCGTACTTTCAAGCTCACACGATTATTGTCTTAACCGACAGG
This sequence comes from Quercus suber, assembly GCF_002906115.3. Classification (NCBI taxonomy): domain Eukaryota; kingdom Viridiplantae; phylum Streptophyta; class Magnoliopsida; order Fagales; family Fagaceae; genus Quercus; species Quercus suber. The sequence goes on along the minus strand of NW_027069495.1, from coordinate 900,432 downwards.
CCGTTACGACGAGCAATGGGTAGCCCGGATGCTGCCGGGCGCTTAACACTCTGGGCAATAGAACTGAGCGAGTTCGACATCCAATATCGCCCGCGCACTGCTATCAAGGGACAAGCTGTGGCAGACTTCATAGCAGAATTTGCAAACTGCGAGGATGAGGGGGCAGAGGAATCCCCGCAGTGGAGCATACATGTGGATGGATCCTCCAACAGACAGGCCGGCGGAGCTGGCATCGTACTACAGTCACCCGAAGGAGACACGGTAGAGTGTATGGTCCGCCTCGCATTCCCCACTACCAACAACGAGGCGGAGTACGAAGCTCTGATAGCAGGGCTCGACCTCGCGAAAGCAGCAGGAGCCGAGAAAGTGATCGTTTACTGTGACTCCCAAGTCATAGTCAACCAGATAAGCGGGGAGTATGAATGCAAAGGCGAAAGAATGAAGAAGTATCTGGAACAAGCAAGAAGAAGAATGAACGAGCTGAAGGTCAAAATTATGCAGATCCCCCGGGGCGAAAACGAGCAAGCCGACCGCTTGGCCAAAGCCGCCTCCGCCGAACACATGGTCGCCATTAGTAGTACACTCTCCTTCACGCAGCTCTCTCCACTCATCAGTGCGGTCGACATACAGGAGCTCGATCCCCAGCATGATTGGACCACGCCGTTAACCTCCTTTCTGAAAAACGGCATACTACCGAATGATAAGGGGGCAGCAAGGAAACTGAAGGTTCAAGCGGCAAGGTTCGTCCTGATCAGAGATGTTTTATACAAAAGAGGTTTCTCCCGCCCCTACCTACGATGCTTAGGTCCTGAAGAAGCGGATTACGTCATGAGAGAAGTACACGAAGGAATTTGTGGAAACCACTCAGGTTCAAGGTCGCTAGTACACAAGTTAGTACGAGCTGGGTACTTTTGGCCGACAATGCAAAAGGATGCCGAGGCTTATGTGAAGGCTTGCGACAAATGCCAAAGGTTTAGCAACATCATCAGGCAGCCACCCGAAGAATTAACCCCAATGACGGCACCGTGGCCGTTCGCTCAATGGGGGTTGGACATCATGGGACCATTCCCCACGGCAATACGACAACTGAAGTTCCTAGTTGTCGGTATTGACTACTTCACCAAGTGGGTAGAAGCTGAAGCATTGGCCACCATCACAGAAAAAAACGTACGGAGCTTCGTCTGGCGATGCATCATATGCAGGTTTGGCATTCCAAGAATCTTAGTCTCGGACAACGGGAAGCAATTCGACAACGACTCCTTCAGGGACTTCTGCTCGCAGTTAGGGATACGGAACCACTACTCCTCTCCCGCCCACCCCCAAGCCAACGGGCAGGTCGAAGTTACAAACCGGTCCTTGCTAAAAATTCTCAAGACCCGGCTTGAGGGGGCAAAGGGCATATGGGCGGAAGAGTTGCCGAGCATACTATGGGCCTACAGGACAACAGCAAGGACACCAACAGGAGAGACACCATTCCGACTAACGTACGGAAACGAAGCAGTCATCCCAGCTGAAGTTGGCCTTACAAGCTACAGGGTGCACAACTACGACGAAAAAAGGAATGATGAGGCCATACGTCTGCAACTTGATCTGGTGGACGAAGTTAGGATGGCAGCAGAGCAAAGGCTTGCACGGTACCAGGACCGCATGGCCAAACATTACAACTCCCGGGTCAAACACAGAGACTTCCAGGTAGGGGACCTCGTTCTAAGAAAGGTGATGGGCGCAGCAAGGGACCCCACCCAAGGGAAGCTCGGCCCTAATTGGGAAGGACCTTACCGAGTTACGGCACGGCAAAGGAAGGGAACCTACCATCTAGAGACACTGGACGGACGGGAGCTACCACATCCATGGAATGCTGAACACCTACGGAAATACTACCAGTAGGGGCGACGTCCACATAAAGCAAAAATTGCTTTTTAGTATGACGCCAAGACCTACGGATTACCTTCTCAAATATTTGCTACAATAAGCCCAAAGGGCAGTTTTTCTTTTTCTACTTAAGTATTTGCTACAATAAGCCCAAAACGGGCAGATTTTGTTTTTGAATTACTTATAGATGCATGGCAATAAGAGGAATTTACTTAGAACTACTGATGTGTTTCTACTTACAAATATGAGGATAATAAAGATTGACAAATTGACCATCCACAAAGTGGACGGGATCCAAAGGCTGACGGTCCATCCACAAAGTGGACGGGATCAAAAAACTGACGGTCTAAAAGTGACCAAGTCAATCATCTCAGCTCTCAAGCTGACGGTCTAAAAAGAGTGACCAAGTCAGTCATTCCAGCTTTCAAGCTGACTGGCCAGTCCATCTCAGCTCTCAAGCTGACGACCAAGTCAATCATCTCAGCTCTCAGGCTGACGGTTAAAAAGATTGGCCAAAACCCCAAACCATCAGCTCTCAAGCTGACGGTTTAAAAGAAACTGACTAAGTCAGTCATTTCAGCCCTCAAGCTGACGGTCTAAAAAACCAAAAAATTAAACCAACGGTACAAAGAAATCAAGTCCACAAAGATGGGCTAAGCAACAAAATTGACGGTCTAAGTAAAGACTGACGGAGTTCATAAGCCAATGACGTCAGCCATTAGGCTGACGGTCTTAAAAAGGCTAAATCTATCAGTCCACAAATAGACAAGTCTATAAGGCAAGGCAGCAGGATCTTGCCAAAAAATTTCTACAAACATTAAAACAAAATGATCAAAAGCTGACGGGTTCATTAAAATTAACCGACGGATTAACTAACGGTACGACTAAAACAAGAAAGCCCGCAATCTTGGTTTCAAAACATACAAGAAAACCAAGCAAAATAAGCTACACAGAAAACTGACGGCATTATAAAATCCAAGCCAAAAAAAGGGCATTTACAAAGCTGTCAAAGTATTACACAACGGTGCCCAAAAGAGCACTTAAATAAGATTGTCTTCTACATAGAGAAAAAATAATAATAAATGAAACAAAATAAGAATGATAACAACGTCACTTCAAGAAAATTTCTATTTGCGGCAGGCTCCTCTTCGTCAAGCAGTACCATAGGGGAGTGCTGCAGCCGTCGGAAGGTTCGCAGCAGGTTGGGCCAACACAACCCCACTCTCTTCAGGAGGGGGGGAATCAACAGGGTCGTCAACACCAGGGGTGACGGCATCTGTCGCAGGCGTCATGGGCCGAGCGTCATCTATGATTGATGCCAGAAAGGTCCAAATCAGGAAAAGCTGACGCCACCTGTTTAAGACAGTCGTCGAATCTCGTGCCATAATAACTGCCACAGGAATCGATAAAGGCATCTGACGCCTTGAATTTCTCAACAGCGTCAGCCCCTACCGTCTCCAACTGGTCGTAAAGAGCCGTCAGCTTTCCTTCTATTTCGAACCGCTGACGCTTCGCCTCTTCCAACTCCGCCTTCACGTCTTTCAGCTCAACGTTAGTAGGGCACCGCCTCTTTATACTGAGCCTGTTGGTTTCGCATATTGGCGTTGTGCTTGTTAACGCGAGTGACGACCCCCTCCTTGGCCACGCACCGATCCTGCAGAGCCTTCACACGAACCAAAGCCTGAAAAATGATATAACCGTCAGTTAGTAAAGAGAAAAAGTTGGGCACGACAGTTAAAGAAAAAGAAGTAAAACTGACGGCTTACCCGAGAAAGGTCGAACAAGGCTGACGACCCCAGTTCTTCCGTCCCTAGCTGATCGCAAGGATCCATGTCCGTCGGCTTTATGAGGGCTTGGATGGCCTCGACGGCAAAGTCCTTGTGCATCAGCAGGCTCTGAGGTCCCTGCAGGACGGGACCAGAAGAGGTCATGACGCCCTTCCCAGCTCCATGACCCGACGTAGGGGCGACTTCACGGGAGTGACGGCTGGTCTCTTCGGCGGGCGAATGACCACTCCGTCAGTCTTCCTCTTCTGGGAGCCCTTGGCGACGGTCCTGGGGGCAGACGTAGACGTCGCCTCACCCTTAGCTTTCTTCTCCTCCCGCTGACGGGCAGCAGCGGCCTTAATTCGCTCCTTAGCAACATCCATTTCTGCAACAGGCAAACAAAAGCAAACATAAGGGAAAGCCGACGACTAGAAGTTTAAAAGCTGACGGATAGGTAAAGACTCACGGTGACGAGCAAAATCTTCCAACCTACGAGCTTCGGGCGTTGGTTCGGGACCCCCACAGTATGTGTAAAGAGTATCGAGGGTAATTAAGTCCCGGCACGATCGCTCTCCTATGGGTATCTCCAAAAGCCGACGATGAAGTCTTCTTGCTCGTCAGTTATTGATGGACGAGCGAAAGCTGAAAAAAACTTGGCTGCGTTAGTATCTTTTCAAAGTTAAAAAATATATGGCAAACTGACGAGGATAAAAGTGTGACGACTAAGACCTGACTCCCTAACAAACCCCAAGTATTGTCAAAACAACCATGAGGAATTGTTTCCCATTCATCCTGACGGCACACCCAATCCGTCCCTCTACGAAAAAGAACCTACTCTTCCAGGCTCTATTGGAATCTGGCATTTCAGACACCAGCCTTAAATCCTTCTCCCTGACGGCGAAGTGATACATCCCTCTTGATGAAGAAAGGTGCCGAGGTCTATAACAATAGAAGAATTCATCCAAAGTAAGCTGACGATGACCTCCGCTTAAACGACCCCACAACACCTCGGCACTTATAAAAATCCTCCAGGAGTTTGGGGCAATCTGACTAATTGAGATGCCAAGGTAATCAGCTAGCTGATGGTGCAAAGCCGTCAGGGGCAATCTCAACCGGCAGCAAACATGGCGTCATACATGCCAACGTCTGCAGTTTTCCCGTGTAACACTTCTCACCCTCCATAGGCAGACGGATGGGAATATGGTCTGGGATTTGAAAACGGGTACGTAGTTCATTAAAAATTTTAAGCGTCATCTTTGGAGAGAATTTATTCACAGCCCAGTCCTTGGAAGGATGAAGGGACGGCTACCTTCAGGACCTACAGAATCCCCTTCACTAGACTCCTCGACGCCTTCATCCCCGTCACTGTTCCCCCCTAATTCAACTTCACTCCCCTCGCCTACTTCTTCCTCCTGGCCGCCGTTTCCTTGACTTTCCATTTCTTCGACGGCAACATGTGCTGACGTCTCCCTCTCTGACGACCAGGAGGAACTCTCAGACTCACTACTTGAGCCTGAACCAAACACCTCGTCGTAGCCCGCTCCTTCGCGGACCGACGACTGATCACTCGACATCTACCTACAAGTGACGGGTGTAAACTAAGCACCTAGGATGACACCTCACTTAAAAAAAAAGAGAAGGAGAATTGAAAGCATGCGAGAAAGGAAGGAAACTTACAAGTTCTGGAGGACGGTTGAAAAAGCAACAGCGGGAGCTTCGGTAGAGCTACGAAATGTGGGCGACGGATGTGCTCTCCAGGAATCAAGTGAATGAAATAGTGAAAATGAGAGGAGGGACCACATATATATAAGCTAAACGCACGGAAGACGAAGCGACGCCCGCGTATCAGACACGGAGCCAATCCAAGCATGCCACCTGTCCTAGCATTTAATGCTAAAAGTGTCAGCATAATGATTCTTGTCTTGAACCCAAGTGGCAGGAAGCGACGAATACAAACTCCATAACCCGTCAGGTAAAGCCGACGGAGATATGGAGTAGGGGGCAACTGATATAGAATTATAACAGGTACCATGAACTTGACCCGTCAGCTTCTGTTTATGCTGACGGGTCAAGTTGTGACGAAAGACAAAGGTAATGAGATGCAGACTAGATCAAGACGCAACTGACGGGCTAAGCCCCAAGTCCAACTGACGGCAATTTGAAGCCCCTAGGTTACTGAACGAAGCATGAAGGCTGACACTAGCTTAGCTGAAGGGAAGGACAGGCTGACGCCTTAAAAGGCTGACGGTTCTGTGAAGACCATAACTTGGTCATCACGCATGGGTTTTAGAAATTGCTTGTATTCCACGCCCAGTATCAGAGTCCTATAAGGAAAGGATTCTGCAATCTACGCGCATAAGGATTCCTACAAGGAAAAGACTTCTACTCCAAGGAAAAAAGGTCCACCCACTACCACTATAAAAACCCCAATACCCTCATGAGCCGAGGTACGCATAATTAACCCCTCTCTAGCACTCTAGAGTTGAAAGAAGTTCTAACTTGACCTTCGGAGGGTATTTGGCCGGCACCACACCGGTGCTCTCTGTGAGGTCCTTTCCTTTTTTGCTGTGCAGGTGTTGTTTTTGAGCGCACAAGCGTCGTGCAACTCACTGGTGAGATCTTTGGCATCATCAGTATGCTTCCAGGATTCTTTAATATTGGTTCTAAAAACTCTGATGGTGCCTTCCCCTTCAGATCTTTCTGAAACTTCTTCTTGCTCTGTTATTTCGGGTGCCATGTATGGAAGCGCTATGGTAGGTTATCTCATTAAGTGATCTCTTATGAACGGGGATTACATAAGGATTTAGATATATGAATGAATTCCCTGTTCTTCGCAGCTTCATCATGTTGGAGCACCACTTTCTCTGCAGAATAGAGATAGTGATGCTAAGGACCATGATGGTGATGGCTGTGACAAGCTGAGAACATCAAGGTCAGTTCTTCCTTTTGCCAGATGTGGGTGTGGATACATGTTTCTGCTTTTAGTGAAGGACTTGATGCTCTAAAATTTGCCTGCCAAGAGGAGGTACACATTCTATATTTGGTTCTCACAAGAGAATCATATTTCTCTTTATTTTTTGAAGCTTAGTAGGCTTAAACAGTTAAACTTCCAACTTCAAATGAGGCGTCATATGTGGGAAGTCTTGTTACTCTAAGCTGCATTAAAATTTTCTGGAAACTACCCTATAAGTGAATGATAATGTCAAGGGATCCTTACATAGTTGCATTAGATTATACTAAGTTGTTTTAATGTCTTTTGGTAATAGGTTTCACTTGCCTAGAGTATTAGATAGTATAATAGAGATAAAGTTGGTGCTTAGATCACTCATCACATATTCTTGTAACGTTTATTTTCACCCTACATGTGTTCTATCTTCAGATGGATGAGAGGGGCATTTTAATCAATTGTGTTTCACTTGAAGGTCAACTTGCAAAATTAGAAGTATTAGGATTAAAGGCATTTCAACATCTTCAGAAGGTATTACATCCTGTTACTTGGTGAGTTATTTAATGCTAGAAATACGTCTTACTAAGTGAAGAAGTGCAAGATGGCTAATTGGTGTTGACTGGCTTTACAGTTCTTCAGAGAACTCTTGGCAATTGAGGAAGCATTCAGCTGTAGAATCCGACCATGACTCCCAATTGAAGAAGTCTTCTGTACTTGAAAATGAGGAGAATTTTTCTTCTCATGTAATTGTGTCTCTTAGAGTCAAGGATCCTCATCGCATAACGCCTGAGAAAAAGGTTTGCAGATGTTCCAGAGTCACTTTCTACTGGCATGCTCAGCGTATCAGAAGCTGAAGCTATAATTGTGTCTCTTAGAGTCAAGGATCCTCATCGCATAACGCCTGAGAAAAAGGTTTGCAGATGTTCCAGAGTCACTTTCTACTGGCATGCTCAGCGTATCAGAAGCTGAAGCTAAAGAGGATGTTGCATTAGCAGGAATTCTAGACAAGAACGAGGAGTTGTTAGTTGGGACAAAGCCCGGAGGAAATAGCATTATTTATGATAACGAGGATTTATGGGATAGTAGCAGTGGAGTAATCCCCCTGTCAAAGAGAATGTATTGTGTATGGAAAAAAATAGCCTGCGTATGGATAAGTTCTGCCTTGATGCTTCAAATTCAGGAATGCTGAACACTTCAACCAAGGTGCAGTGCTCAAGATCTTGCCCTATTCTTCTTTTAAAAAAGGGAAATGTTAAAAAGCACCATGTGTGGTGCATGTTAAGATTCCCGGGTTGTGTTAATAAAAAGGACAAAAAATTATTAAAAAAATTACCAAAAACGATATAAAGAAATTGCTAAAAATTTATCAAAAATAACAAAAAGTAAAAAAAAATGAGTAAAAAACTGTTGTTAACGGACACCTTACGGTGCCCCGTTAACATAACCCTTTAAAAAATAATGACCAAAAAGGAATTGCATATAGGGTAACTCCTTCTATCCTAGTAAAATCTCCCTTTTTTGTCTTACTTGAATAGTTAATTCTTACCATTGGGATCCTAATTCTTAATTTACGTTTTAACACATGCATAACTATCCATCGTGACTTACTCTATTATTGTTCATTGAGTAGGCACCATTGTGTAATGCATCAGAAGAGTAAAATTGTCAGTTATGAAAATTCTGATTTAATAAATGGCTTTGGCTGTAGGGAAGAGTTAGAATGACAAATAGTGCAAATTTTAGATCCTAAGAATCTGTGATTAGCCTTTTCCTCAGTACGTGCTTAGCCTCCCATCAGTGGAAATTTATTTTTAAGAATACAGTTAGATTTATGACATTAATGTTTCAGATGAAGAAAAGCACTTTGACTTTCACAGTTGTTTCCATTTGGCATTTTTTTTTGGGTAACTTCCATTTTGATATCTAAATAACATTTAAAATGAAGAGAGGCATCTTGTTTTCTTGAATTTTTATTGCAAAATTTAAAATTATGATAGTCCATAAGATAGCTGATAAATCTGTACGTTAAACAGTTTTCAAGAGAAAGCAAATTTTGAATTTATGTAGTTTAGCCAAATAATTTATATATATATATATATACCGAGAGTGAACTTGAAATAACCAAAAGCATGGGAAATCATGGGGAATATTCTTTTCAAAACATCATCATTAGTGGTGTAATGCAATAGTGGAACTTCACCAAGGGTAAACATTGTAGCATTTTTGGCCGTTGTGCAAAGTAAAACCAGCCAAGAAGGCGGTATTGCAGTTATAGTCAAAGTAATTTAAAACAATAATAAGACGGTAGAACTAGCCAAGTAATATATATCAAAACAGTTTAAAGTATAAAATCGTCCGAGAAGGAGGTAGCAACAAATATATGAAACTGAAAGCTGAAAATAGTTATTATTGAAAATAGGTAACAGAACTTACAGTAGTAGTTACATGATTGAAACAGTTCAACAATTACAAGGCTTGGAACTAGTTCTAGTAACAAGATTTGTAATGGGAAATCCTAAGGTGGAAACAAGGAACTCTCTCTCAAAGAAAGGCTCTAAAGAAAATTTTTGAAAGAAAGAAGTTCTTGAGAACAAGTTCTTAGTAATCTTAAGGGACAACTCTCCTTAAATAGAAAAAAAATCGGAGTTAACAGTACCTTAAATAGTAAAAGTGAATAGTGAATAGTAAGTAGTAAAAAGTGAATAGTAATTTTCACTTTTTGTCTTCAAATTTTCAGCAGAAGAACCTTGTTCAAAGCTTGCCGAAAGTAGTCATGGAATGATTGAAAGCAAGAGGAATCTCTTTTCAAAACGCCATCATTATTGCATTGGCAATGGTGTGAAATAATAGCAAGTGCATTGGCAGTGGTATGAAATAATAGCAAGAACTTCATCAGAGGTAAATATTGTAGCATTTTGGCTGTTGTGCAGGCCAGGCAAATAAGAGAACCAGTCATTAGTCAACTGTTAGATTAGGAGTATCATGACCAAACAGTTTTTGATTGTAGGGGTAACATAGGGAATAAACTCTATCAGTGAGAATTATCAAGCTGACAAGAATTTTCTGTTAAATCAATAGTGTTGTAGCAGTAACAATTTAGCATTATCAATGACCTATAGGGGCCAACCAATGATAGTAGTAGCAGTGGCCTAAGGAGGCCATTCATCAATCAGTGGAAGGAGCATTGGATGGATAACCATCATAAGGATCCCTTGGAGGATCATTATCACATTCATGCTCGTGGTAAATAGCATACTGGTTACAGAATCCATAATATAGGAGTGGCTTATAAATAGGGCTTTTTCCAGGTGTAAGGAATCTTCTTGGATCATCATGACCAGTTCGTTCTAAATGACGGATATCAGAGACATAAGGTCTAATGCCAAAAACATGAATTCTATCTGTATTTCCTATGAAATGGTAATCTTTCCATAAGTCTTGGATAACATCAAGAATTTGATTATTGAAATAATTTCTCCAACATTCTACAAGAGCAAAAGGATTTCTGAATAAAAGGAAAGAATTTCCTTCATACCATTGCCCTTGGTGAGTGAAACCATTAATGAGAATGAGATGTTTTGAGGGTTGGACTTCCATCCAGTTATCTCTTTCCCATTTTGGCAAAGTACTCCTGCATCTAATGGAAACAAAAGGACTAGCAAGTTTTTTAATAGCTTCTTGAATTATTTGCGGGAACTGGCTAATTTGGTCATGGCTTGTTAACTTGATGAACCTAATAAAGCCATATTCAATCATCTAGGACAGCCAGTCAAGGTCCCTATCATCATCATCTGTTCCATCTTCATAATTGACTAAGAGACCTGGAAATGGATGCTTCTTTTCATATAATCTGAGACTACTCCCAAAGTGTTCTTCCCAATCCAGTTAGATAAAGACGTTGTCAGCTTAATCTAAATCATCAGGATCAGGAATAGTGGCTGTAACAAGTTTCTTGAAATATTTGTACCATAGGTCAAAAGACCTAAATATAGCCTTACTTTGTAGAATACAAGATTGTATATAGGCCTGTCCAAACCCATCTAAGACTCAACCCACCCGGAGGACCTAACTGGAACCGATTTAAAACCGGCCGACCCGACTATTCCGGCGGTCAACGACGGGTCTTTTCCCCCCAAAAACCGACTTTGGCAGGTCGGTTTCTGTTTCTATCCCCCAAAACCTAAAAAACCCAAACCGTCTGGAGAAAAACCCAAATTCCGGCAAAAAACCCAGATTCCGACGAGAAACCTAGATCCCGGCGAGAAAAATTCCAGAATTCGATGAAAAAACCTAAATCTCGGTCAAAAAACCCAGATTCAGGCGATATTTCACGTAGATTAGGCGAGATTTTGACTGGATTTGGCGAAATCTCATCAAATCTGATGAGATTACGGCCGGATTTGGCAAAATCTCATAGATTCCGATGAGATTTTCGCCAGATCTCGAGTTTTCTCACCGTTTTCTCGAGTTCTCTTGCCGTTTTCTCCCCGTTTTCTCAAAACCCAGACGCCGACGGACCCGCCCACCACTTGTAGAAGTCTGATCCGTCCGACCCGTTTACTCCGGCGGTCGACAGCGGGTGAGATTTTTCAAAACTCGATTCCGTCGGGTCGGTTCCGGGTTGGGCACAAACCCGACCTGGACCGACCCGTGGATAGCTTTAATTGTATATCTGTTGGCAATAGCACTTCTTAACAGTGATTGGGTCTTAAAATTCAATCTAGCATAATCAGTGCCCATTATAGTCTTTTTATCTATTGAATGGATTTTCTCTTTGCCAAAGAGTTGACTAGTGTAGGGATCATTTTTAATATTTGGGTGGTTAACAAAATGACTAGTGTAAGGATCATTTGTAATATTTGGGTGGTTAACAAGATAGCTTCTAAAAACCTCATTTTTTGAAACAAGGTTAGCATTTTCAGAAACAAGGTTAGCATAGTGGCTCATATAAGCATCATTTTGAGCAATAAAGTTAACAAGGTGGATTTCCAGTGCTTGGAGGGTTTTCTGGAAAAGGGTGTGGCGATTTAGAGTAAAAGCAACATAGAAGTTTTCAAGAATAATTTTAATGGAATCTGGTAGTTCACTATAGACTCCATTATAAAATTGTAAAGTTCTGGATAAAACTTCCTGCAAAACAATTATCATGTGACCATTGGAATATGCCACCTCTGCTGGAACAAATTCTTGAAGGGATGTTGATCCGCTGGGTTTTACCCCAGAAGATGTGCCTTCATGTATTACAAAAGGTTGTCTCGCTGGGAGCCTTTTGTCTTGAGAATAGCCCTGTACAGGTGCTTTTCCCTTGTTCCTCCTCTTTGTTGAGGAAGTCATATTAATCCACTTTATAGTTGTATAAGTAATATTATTATTATTCCACTTATTAGTGGTACTTATCCACGTAACATGGTCCGATACCTGCGAAGAATCATTGAAAATATTAGGATAATTGGTAGTAGTTATCATTTTGGCACTATGAACATTACCTTTGAAAATATCTATGAAATATTGGCAAAAACCCATCCTTGGTTCTTGAATAAGCACATTAGTTAGAAAATCTTCAAAATAAGATAGATTAACAATATGTTTTCTTCTATGCCAAAAGGCATTAGGAACATCAAAGCAAACATCATCAATCAGAATTTTTTGAAAATTATCAATTTTTTATTGCAACAATTTATCAGAAAGTTGTTTAGCAATTTTCTTGTATCTAACTTCTTGCTAAAGGAAGTTAAGATGTTTAATTTTAGCATGGATCAAATTTAAAACATCATTAGTATCAATTTCAAACTTTGAATCAAATTTAAATTTTACTTTTTGTCCAAAAGGATCAGTAGTAATTCCATCATGTTCAACAAAAAAAGTAAAAAAAAAAAAAAAACAAACAAACAAACAAACAAAAAAAAGCACAAAAGAGAGAAACTGTTGAAAATAAGAGAGTGAGACTAAGACTGAGATGGTCTCTTTCTTTGTATGGATGATAGTATGGGGGGAGAGGGTCCTCAGTTGCGATATTCTAATTAGGCTAAAACTTATTACATGTGTAACAAACAATGCTCTTCTAATTAAAATAGAAAATAAGTTTGTCAGATGGTGTTGTACATGTATGTGTCCAATAGTGGGGAGATAGTGGAGCATCTTTTGTTACACTATAGTGTTGTGTTTGAGTTGTGGAACTCTGTTTTTCATTCATTCAAAGGGTGTTACCAAAAAAGGTCACCAACCTTTTATTTGGTTAGCGGAATTAGATAGACAAGTATTCTTTAAATATTTGGAATTTAGTTCTGTTATGTTTGATGTAGACATTAAAGCAAGCATGTATGTGTCGTACTTATAAAAAAATGGAAATTTTAAGAACGTAGTTGATAATATTGTTTACTACTGGTTTTCAGAATCATTATCCTTCTTTACATATCCTTTTGTAACTCTCTAGATTCATTTATGTTTTGTTTAGTAGTCTTATTTAATAAAATACTTATTTACTTTTAAAAAAAAAATAGATTTTAAGACTTTTTTAATCATAGATTAGGTTTTCGTATAATCAATCAAGGTGGACTAAAGGGATTTAAATTTAAGATTTGTTGATTGCATGTTGCATACTGAAAAAATGGGGTATTGGTAGTACTAGTAATGCATGATATGAGACAATATAACCTTTACGGAGGAACTTGCTTGCAGGTGGAGGCAAAGGCCAAAGAATCAATTTATGGTCCAATTAGTCCAAAATGGACTGAAATGGATAGAAATGGACCAAAATGAACTGACAAGGACTGAACAAGACGGAAGTGGATTGAAGTACACTGAATGGACTGACGTAGCCCGAATAGGACCAAAGTGAAGTGTATGGACCAAATAGGGCCAAAATGGAGTGAATGGATTAAATAAGACCAAACTGGACCAAAATGCTACGCTAATATTGTGACTTAATAGAAGCGTAGCAACAATAAGTGCTTCAGCTTTTAAATATTATTTAGATATAGGGTTATATAGATTTGTAAGAATTATATCTAGTAAAATTTGTACTAAGTATGGTATTACTAAAAAATAATTAGGAATTTATTTATTATATTGTTGATGTGAAACTAACTAATCATGTCACTTTGTAAATTTTTTTAGTTAGTAAACAAAATCACAATTAAAAATTTAAATGACAACATTCATAGGATACATTATTTATAAGATCATATAGTTTTATTAATATTAATTTAAAAAAGGCTTAAATGACTTCATGTACTAATAGATTTGGACAAAATAATTAAATAAATTCATTTAGTTATTTGCTAATAGATTTTACAATTGAAATTGATTGAAGTGTACTAAAATGATACACTATTGTGGTTCCACATAAGCGTAATAACAGTAAATATTATTCTTTAGCATTTAGATATTATATATATATATATATATATAGATGGGTTCAAGTTATACCTGGTGTAACTCTTTAGAGTTACACATTTTTAAAACCATTGGATTTAAGTAGATCCAACGATCAAAAAAGACTCTCATTAATGTTAATATTTTGATTAAAATCTCATTAATTACCCCTCATTTATTATATTTTATACCTATCATTAAACCCAAAAAAAGTGTTGTCTGACTCTCTCTCTAAGCTACCACAGCCACAAAAATCAAGAAGCTGCCTGGTGGTTCTGCACGAGCTTTCCTAGTCCCAGAACCATCCTTGACAATGATCTTGCTCTCACATGTTTCTGTTGAAGGAATACGAAGAAAGGCTTGGCTTGTGGACGTGAAATTCCATGACAAGACATTGTGGATTTGAGTCAAATTGCCTGTGGAAGCTGAAAATCCTATGAACATGTATTCATTGAGAAACGGTGAGAGATCAAGTTGCTCAGAGAAGATTATTTTTGTTGGGTAATCTTCATCTTTTGATCCTAAACGAATGTCCATCCAACGACGTGGACCATCGTAGGTGATCCAAGCTTGATGAACCGAACCATCGTTTAGGACAATACCAACATCGGACACATTGATTATCATCATAGATTGCATTACTGTCCGTGAATGAGAAAAATACAAAGATATGATAGACACATCTTCTGAAGGGACAAAAAACCTAACAGAAATTAGATTAGCACTAGTGGCATCGGATAAATTACAAGCTTGGTCAGTCATTAGATTAAAAACTGTTGAGGGAAGTTCAAAGTACATTGGTCTCGCATTGTCTCTGTGAAGATTAAATTCTATTTTAGATCAAAAAATTACAAGCTTGGTCAATCATTAAACAACACTTAGCCATTTATTTATTTTTAAGGAGACAGGATACATATTCACAATTGATAAGACTATAAGAGAATGACAGAGTCTATTTGGAATGCAAGAAACAGAGTCTATTTTGACAAAGTCCAAGCACAGCCAAAGAAAATTGTAGAAGAGGCATTGCAGTTACTGGAAACATATCAGAGAGTTGTATCTTTTCAAGCTAGTGTATAGGTCTGGATGAACTGGATGAAGAGATTACTGTGTTTTGTTTTCTTATAGTTTGTTTAACAGAGTAGCGGACCTCTTTCTTTTGTAGGATGGATGGTGTTTTTTTGTCTGAGTGTGTATTAAGTGGATGTGGGTCTTTGTATTTCTTCTCTTATTTGGAGGTAGTTAGTTTCTAGGGGCCACGTTGTTTGGTACCTCATTCATGTATATGATTAAAATACTATTATCAATAAAAGTTTTCTATCATTTACCTTTCAAAAAAAAAAAAAAGAGTATGGCCGGCTTAAAAGAATAAAAATAAAAAATAAAAAATAAAAGAGTAGTACGAACTCAAAAAAAAAACAAAAAAAAAGGTATTGCAAATATATTTGTAAAGTCATTGGCAATAAAAGGAATATATGTAAAATGTTTTAAATAATAAATAAGGAGAGAGAAAAAAATTTCTATTAATTAAGTGAATGAGATGTAAGTCAATTAGAATTTAATACTATTTTTTTAGCCATTAGATCAATTACAAATCTACAGTCTACAAATTGTGTAACTCTTGTCAAGTTACACCAGGTGTAAGTTTATAAAGATGGGTTCAAGTTATACCTGGTGTAAATCTTATAAACTTACACCTTTTTTACACCATAGATTTCTAAGAAATCTAACGGTTAAAAAAAACAACATTAAATGCTATTATTTTCCAACTTATTACCTAATTAATACTAGCATTCTCTCTCTTCTTATTTATTGCTTTCCACCAAATAATATTTTCTTCAACACAATCTAACAAAAAAAAAATTGAAAAATAATCTCATTTTCATTGATTTCACAAAACTACCCAAAACAAGAGCCAGCAAATGACTTTCAACTTGCTCCTTAAAATAAATAGATAAAGAAACTTAAAAGGAAAAAAAAAAAAAAAAAAACTTCGAATAGCCTGTCATTCACTAAACAATCAAACCTCCCATTTCATCAAAAAGCAATTTTTCAAATAGGCTAGGATGAGAGATCAATGAATACATGTTGATATTGTATACTGGGGTTTCTATTTTCTAATAAAATATTCATATTACTTATTAAAAAAAGGAAGAATAATTAAATATAGCGTTCTCTAATACTGTGTTGTATTTGTGTCTTTGGATTATTGTGCATGAGCTGTCTCTTATTCGAAGATTGTTACTAATAATATTAATGCTTACTCTCTGCGTCTTATAATGCAAATATCAGATAAAGGGCCTCAAGAGGATCGAGAGAAAATGACCCCTTTTGAGGTTTGCAGAGATTTGCTTCTTAAATTATGTGCTTTATAAGATACTTGTGATGGTAGTTTTTACACTGAATACGCTTGTGTATAGGTTGGTCCACGATTCTGCTTGATCCCTATCAAGATATTTGGTGGAGCTTTGGAGGCCCTACCCTGTATAAGAATCCGTTTTTCGTATCACCAAATTAGGTATTCATTGATCTCCCATTTCATCAAAAAGCCACTGTGAAATTAATGAAAATGGGATTATTTTTCAATTTTTTTTGTTAGACTGTGTTGAAGAAAATATTATTTGGTGAAAAGCAATAAATAAGGAGAGAGAGAATGCTAGTATTAATTAGGTAATAAGTTGAAAAACAATAGCATTTAATGGTGTTTTTTAACTGTTAGATCTCTTAAAAATCTATGGTGTAAAAAAGGTGTAAGTTTATAAGAGTTACACCAGGTGTAACTTGAACCCATCTCATATATATATAGTCTTATTATTGTATGCAATTGTATGAAAGGTAAGCTATTCATGGTTACTCCTCCTGAGGTCTCTAGCTAGTTCGAGTCTCAAGATTATTTGATACGTAATTCTTGAGAGCGGGGTCGTGTATCTAATCTAGGGTTTACTCAACAATAGTGGTAGAGTGGCCCTCCTTGGAAGAGGTTTCTCATCATTAAAAAAAAGAAAAAAAAGTAAGCTATCAAGATTGGTTATGCAGTTCATCAAGTAGGATCCACTGTCCACGGAAAGGATATTACATTGTTCTTCACCATGCATGCCCCATTATTAATTCTTTATTGGTTATGATTCCCTCTTATTCCTGCTGATTGATTATGCTTAATTAGTCTTTAGATATTTTGAAATGAAGTACTACTGGACTAATTGTATATGTGTTATCACTATTTTTCTTCTGTAGGGAATCATTTTGAAAGAATATGGTAAAGTTGGAGATGCAGAGAGGATGTTTATACTTATACAGGTGATAGTATACGAATATTTATTGGCATATGTATGCATATGGAAATGCATGAATGTATACTAATTAAAAACATGCACAAACAAAAACTTACACAGAACACATGTATATGTATGTAAAATAGTGTCTTTATAAATATGTGTTTGTATTAATATCTGTATACTTATGTATCATCAATATACTTATATACATGTCATTACGTATGAAATTATGTGTATATGTTCATATGTTCTACCTCAATTGCTCGAGTAATACCAGCAAGCCTCAATAGGCCACTACAGTACAACTAGCTTGCTAAGTTTTCGTGGATACATTCTTTTCTTTTCATTATTATTGTTGTTGGATGCATATGCTCACTATTTTCCAAGTATCTAATGGTAAAAGGATCATTACTCCGCAAATATTTCCTATTCCAGTCAAAATTGATTGTGTTTTTAACCTTCTCTTCTTTTGAACTAACTTTTGCATGGGAGGGCTTAGAGTTTAAAGCAATTCTTAAAGTACTGTTAGATTGTCCTAACTTGCCACTAAAATTTTTTTAAAGGAGTTTGATAGAATAAATGCATCTAAAATGTAAAGCCACACGAATCACGTCTTTTGACTAGAACGTATTAAGGTTGATTGGAAATTTAATTTAATTCAATTCAGCCTCTTGATAAGGATAAGGTGCTGGGGAGAGAACATGATTTGCAATTAATTCATGTAATGTCGTGCTACATGAACAATATGTAATTAAGGACCAACTTTTTTTTATTCATGTCTCCCTAAAATGATGTTTCTCATGTAGCGCCGTATTACACGTTAGGGTAGCTTAATTAAATGCTTTTGGAGAACTGATATTAGAAACTCACTTATGTTTTATGATAAATCGATTTACTATTATTTTGTGTAATGGTGGTATGCAAGTCTTTCTCATATGGAGGGGGAGCACATAAGTATTGGACCCACCCCATTTGAGAAAGATGTTGCATGCAAATAAAGGCAGCAATTTAAGCTAGCAGATTGTGTTTGTCGTGAATAAACACATAACTTAACCTCAACCCTAACATAACCTGGTTATTACTCAAGTTGACACGACACACAATCCAATTTAACCCACTCAATACACAGTTAAGAAAGTTAAAGTATGAAGAGGTTTGTATTAGATAAAAATAACATTTAGTTATAAGAATTGGGTCATTTCATGTTGATTACAGGTTAGATAGGTTAGCACAAATTTGACACATTTATTAATGGTGTTAAAGGCTTAAAGCATGTCGATTTTCTTTGACATGAATCCATTTACATTGAATGCTAACCCAAAAAAAAAAAATCATGCCATGTTCATTTTTGTATTTGCTGGGCATGTCAAACATTGCCACTTTCTAAATGTAAGGATTACACATAATACCACCTTGCCAAAAAAAAATAGGAAACAGAGGGTATTTTTCTTTTTGGATATACGTTGGAAACATTGCCCAAGTAAGCCAAAAAAATATTTCCACATCGCTGTGCTCCAGCCTCCAAGTCCACATTTTTGTGCCTTGGCTGACCATGGTATACTTAGGCCTAATGCCCAACAAGTGGCAATATCTAATAATACGTATCCTCCGTAGTACCCACACATAGTAAGAGGAAGTAGGTATACATCAGATGCATGAGTTTTTTCCAATGTACACCTTGCCTGCCTAGTTTGTATTTCTCAAAGGCATCTTCTTATAACAACAAGAAGAAATATAATTGTGCCAGTATCTTTGCAAACTGAGGAACTCTGCAATTATGCAATTAAAACACTAGACCAGCAATAAGAGTGAACGTGCCTCGTTAAGAGTAAGACACCCCAGAAGCTTTGTGTGTCTTTCTTCTGTAGAGAAACTCCTCCTACGAAACCTATCTTTCGGATTCTTTATAGGTCTTCACCATCTGAAAGTCTTAGAATGTCAGTGGACACGTCAACAATGAGGGGAGTCTTTTTGTATTGTATGCATTTTAAGTAGAAAACAGATTTGTGAAATATTAACTGATGAACTAGTTCATATACTTTCAGCATACTCTGGGGTTGCATTTGTATTCAAGGATTTAAAATCATTGGATTTGCAGGTACCAATATAAATTATTTGTTATGAAATTTAATAAGATGTTATGGATTTTAGCTTTAAGGATTTTGTTCTACAAAAACACTTTTGTGGATAGAAATTTGATTCGGCATCTTACACTAAATGAATAGGACATGTATAATATTAATATATTACACCTAACCATTTCAACTCTATATGTAATACAGTGTCGTTAAGAGATAAAACATGTATAATATGTAAGAAACATTTCAGGATACTGATGGATACAACCTATGTTTTAGTTCTAATTAGGTAAAAATAAAGATTCAAAAGTGCATACTCAAATTCTATTCCCAGGAAGAAGGTAAACATACCTGATTAGTAATTATGCAACTTTCTTAGCCATCTATTTGTAACAACGCTTCTCCCCATTGTGTACTTTGAATTATTTCTGGAAATCATTGATGGGAAAAACAATCAGTCTGGCAATCAAACCTTCAACTTAACATGCATGTCTTGTACTAAATGGGAAAAGTAAGGAAAAAAGAAAGAGAAGCGTGACACATCAAGATCAGATTATGCAGCTTGAAACTTTCAATATCATTTGCAAAATAGAAAGAAGAAAAAAAAAAGTTTGTGCGTGTGTGTGTTAATCTAGAGGAGAAATAAGTCCAGCAAGAATCATGATTCTGGTGGGAGTTCAGACTGTCACAAATCAGGAACCATATTGATAATGACAAAGTTAGTATGCAAAGAAGTATGTGATCTAATACTCTGAAGGACAGAAAACAGTGTGTATCTGTATCTAGGCATAATTTTTAGTCCTCTATAGGGATTTCTTCAATCACCAGCATGAGAATGTGTCGGTCAACTTATATGCAGTATTATAATTTTTGCAAGCAGTGCTAATCACCTAAAGCAAAACAGAAAATGCTGTTGATGTTAAAATTTATACCTTACAACAACAGCATGGATAACTCCCATTTGACAATCTAAGTGACTATTTAGATTGAATAAAAACTGACTTGCACTCTTTTAAATCTGTTTAAAGCTATTTTAAAGCAAGAAAAATTGACTAGTTGGATAATTTCTGATGTTACTCACCTATAAGTTGTAGATGATGATTCTGACTCATCCCTGAGACTGAGTGAAGCCAATGGTTCTGAAAGTGACAATAAAGGATCAGCATCAAGGCAACTACTTAAGTTGACTGGCCATCGCATTGGAGCAACTAAACACCTGTAGCAAATAAAATGATGTTAGGTCGTCATAAAGGAAATCCTTGTAGTTGAGATGTTGCCATAAATATTTTCTTTTTTTATTTCCTCTTCCACTTCCTGCAGGCATAAGGCACATCTTCTGCAACAATGCCCTACCTAAATAGTAATTAAATCTCTCTCAATCTCTCTCTCTCTCTATATATATATAAGAAATGTTAAACCACCATTAAAAGTCTAATCCATAGATTCCATTGGTTAAGCCAAGAGCCTTGTAGCTCAATGGAATTGCCTAGTTCTCCCATGGAGGAAACTCTACCAAAACTCCCCCATCCCCCTCCTGTTCTTGTTATAGGGGGGGGGTTTTATTTCGTTAGTGGTGGTAAAGAAGATGATTAAAGCTCTTGATTTCATCAAATCTATTGAAAATTTGTTGTGTGCTGTTAGTGTTCTGACAAAGGGTTATTAGAGAAAGTCTTCAGCAAGAATTTAGAAACTGAACTTGGTCACTTAAGAGAGTTGAGTATTGTGAGAAATGAATGCCTTCGTGTACTTAGATCTCTCCTCAAAAATTCCCAGTTCCGGATTTTGAAGACAAGTATGATATAAAAGAATTCTGCCTGCAATATTCTTGTCTGATTTTCTGCACTGTATCATGCTCTGCTAAATTGCATGAAGTAATGACTGATCTGGAACTACTGGTTATAGATGAAGCTGCTCAGCTTAAGGAATGTGAATCAACCATTCCTTACAACTTCCTGGAATCCGCCATGCTATTCTTGTTGGGGATGAACGGCAATTGCCTGCGATGGTTAAAAGCAAGGTTCAAAGTTTTATTTTTATGGTTTTCTTGTTGTCCTTTTTTGTCTTTAAAAATATCATTGTAACATCTTTAAAATTTGCTATTACTAGATTTCTGAGGCAGCTGAATTTGGAAGAAGTTTGTTTGAGAGGCTAGTATTGCTAGGACACAAGAAACACCTTCTTAATGTCCAGCATAGGATGCATCCATCCATAAGCTTATTTCCAAATAAGATGTTCTATGAAAATCAGATTTTAGATGGCCACAATGTCAAAGGAAGAAGCTACGAGAGGCATTTTCTTCAAGGGAAGATGTACGGCTCCTATTCTTTCATAAATGTACCACATGGAAAAGAGGAATTCAATAACAGCCATAGTCTGAAAAATATGGTTGAGGCTGCTGTGGTGTCTGAGATAGTTTCAAGCTTTTCAAAGGTATGTCTAAAGTAGCAACTAATCCTAGTCTTAATTTTGGCAAAATGTTGTGCTAGGAAAGTTAGTTATGGTTAGCTTGATCATCAATAATTTAATGTGTATGATAACTATCATTTTCTTTTGTTTCTCCTTTCACTCCTAAAGAATCAGTTCGCACAAAGAAGAAGGTTAGAGTTGGTATCATCTCACCATACAAGGCTCAAGTCCTTGCAATTGGAGAGAAGGTGAAAAACTACAGTGCAGATCCTAATGATGACTTCTCCATTTGTGTTCGCTCTGTTGATGGATTCCAGGGTGGTGAGGAGGATGTGATAATTATCTCTACTGTCAGATGTAATAAGAATGGAATAGTTGGTTTTCTTAAAAATCATCAAAGAACAAACGTGGCACTAACACGTGCAAGGTAACAGATAATGTATAAAGTATAGACTTCACTATGGTGCAGCTAAACATTTCTGAGAATCTGGTGGTTTTGCAATTAATAGGCACAATTTTACTTTGCAGGCATTGCCTTTGGATATTGGGAAATGAAGCTACTTTAACTAAAAGGTGCACTATTTGGAAGGAGTTAGTCATTGATGCCAAGAAACGGAGGTGTTTCTACAATGCCAATGAAGACAAGGGCTTGGCTCAGGCTATTACAGTTGCCTTGGTTGAATGTGACCAAATGCACATTTTATTCAACATGGATTCTTCTTGTTCAGGAAAGCAAGATGGAGGGTATGCTGATTTTTTCTCGTTTTTTCCTTTAATAGTTCTAGTGATAAATCAACTACTTACTTTCTTTACTATTCTATGTCTTTTAATATTATTATATAAAAAAAAAGTGTATGAGGAGGTGGATCCTCTTTTCATGGTCGTGTTGCTCATTAGTTTTAAACATTTCGTTGGACCCTCTCTTCATTTCTCAATATAGGTCTCCTTCAGCAATGATTTTTTGAAATCTATGTCAAGAGTTAAAGATGCTGAGACTTGTAAAGAAGTGCTTACTTTATTGGAAAATCTTGCAAATGGTTGGCGTCAATCTCTCAGGAAGAAAAACCTCTATGTCCATCATGGAACTTCTTCCCAATTATTAGAGCAGTACAAGGTTAAAGGTTGCTGCATCTTGTTTGGACTGTAGACATTCTCGAGGAAAATTCATACTACATTCAAATTTTGAAGTTCTGGGACATTTTGCCATTAGCTGAAATTCCAAAACTAGCAAATCATCTTGATGTCTTATTTGAGAACTATACAGTCAAAAAGATGAATCGCTGCAAATACAAATGTCTCGATGGGTATGCGCTTTATTTGAATTCATTCTTGTTACTATTCAATTTTCTCCTTGTAAAAATTGCAAGCAAAAAGGTCAAATATAAATTATATGGTCTTCTGGTTAGATTTTCTGCTTGGAGGAAACATGATATAATATGCCTTATGATTGAAAAGCGTTTAAGCCAATTGGTCTCACCCCCCCCCNGGGGATGGGGGATTTTTGGTAGAATTTCCTCCGTGGGAGAACTAGGCAATTCCATTGAGCTACAAGGCTCTTGGCTTAACCAATGGAATCTATAGATTAGACTTTTAATGGTGGTTTAACATTTCTTATACGTATATTGAGAGAGAGAGAGATTTTTTTTATTATTATTTAGGTAGAACATTGTTGCAGAAGACGTGCTTTATGCAGTTATGCCTGCAGGATGTGGAAGAGGAAATAAAAAAAAGAAAATATCTATGGCAATATCTCAACTACAAGGTTTTCCTTTATGGAGACCTAACATCATTTTTTATTTGCTACAGGTGTTTAGTTGTTCCAATGCAATGGTCAGTCAACTTAAGTAGTTGTCCTGAAGCTGATCCTTTATCGTCACTTTCAGAACCATTAGCTTCACTCAGTCTCAGGGATGAGTCAGAATCATCATCTGCTACTTATAGGTGAGTAACATCAGAAATTATCCAACTAGTCAATTTTTCTTACTTTAAAATAGCTTTAAACAGATTTAAAAGAGTGTAAGCTAGTTTTATTCAATCTAAATAGTCACTTAGCTTGTGAAATGGGAGTTATCCATGCAGTTGTTGTAAGGTATAAATTTTAACATCAACAGCATTTTCTGTTTTGCTTTAGGTGACTAGCACTGCTTGCAAAAATTATAATACTGCAAATAAGGTGACCGATACATTCTCATGCTGGTGATTGAAGAAATCCCTATAGAGGACTAAAAATTATGCCTAGATACAGATACACACTGTTTTCTGTCCTTCAGAGTATTAGATCACGTTCTTCTTTTCATACTAAATTTGTCATTATCAATATGGTTCCTGATTTGTGACAGTCTGAACTCCCACCAGAATCATGATTCTTGCTGAACTTATTTCTCCTCTAGATTAACACACACACAAACCTTTTTTTTTTTTTTTCTTTTTTCTTTCTTTTGCAAATGATATTGAAAGTTTCAAGCTGCATAATTTGATCTTGATGTGTCATGCTTCTCCTTCTTTTTTCCTTATTTTTCCCCCTTAGTACAAGACATGCATGTTAAGTTGAAGGTTTGATTGTCAGACTGATTGTTTTCCCCATCAATGATTTCCAGAAATGATTAAAAGTACACAATGGGGAGAAGTGTTGTTACAAATAGGTGGCCAAGAAATTTGCCTAGTTACTAATCAGGTACATTTACCTTCTTATTGGGAATAGAATTTGAGTATGCACTTCTGAAGCCATCTTTATTTTTACCTAATTAGAACTAAAACATAGGTTGTATCCATCAGTATCCTGAAATGTTTCTTACATATTATACATGTTTTATCTATTAACGACACTATTACATATAGCGTTGAAAGGGTTAGATCTAATATATTAATATTATACATGTCCTATTCATTTAGTGTAAGATGCTAAATCAAATTTCTATCCACAAAAGTGTTTTTGTAGAACAAAATCCTCAAAACTGAAATCCATAACATTTTATTAAATTTTATAACAAATAATCTATATTGGTTGGTACTTGTATTAAAATCCAATGATTTCAAATCCTAGAATACAAATGCAACCCCAGAAAATGCTGAAAGTATATGAGCGAGTTCTTCAGTTAATATTTCACAAATCTGTTTTCTACTTAAAATGCATACAATACAAAAGACTCCCCTCATTGTTGACATGTCCACTGACATTCTAAGACTTTCAGATGGTGAAGACCTATAAAGAATCCGAAAGATAGGTTTCGTAGGAGGAGTTGCTCTACAGAAGAAAGACACACAAAGCTTCTGGGGTGTCTTACTCTTAACGAGGCACGTTCACTCTCATTGCTGGTCTAGTGTTTTAATTGATAATTGCAGAGTTCCTCAGTTTGCAAAGATACTGGCATAATTATATTTCTTGTTGTTGTTATAAGAAGATGCCTTTGAGAAAAACAAACTAGGCAGGGCAAGGTGTACATTGGAAAAAGCTCATGCATCTGATGTATACATACTTCCTCTTACCATGTGTGGGTACTACGGAGGATACGTATTATTAGATATTGCCACTTGTTGGGCATTAGGCCTAAGTATACCATGGTCAGCCAAGGCACAAAAATGTGGACTTGGAGGCTGGAGCACAGCGATGTGGAAATATTTTTTTGGCTTACTTGGGCAATGTTTCCAACATATATCCAAAAAGAAAAATACCCTCTGTTTCCTCTTTCTTCCTTTTTTTTTTCTTTTTTTTTTTGGGTTAGCATTCAATGTAAATGGATTCATGTCAAAGCAAATCGACACGCTTTAAGCTTTCAACACGATTAATAAATGTGTCAAATTTGTGTTAACCTATTTAACCTGTAATCAACATGAAATGACCTGATTCATATAAATAAATGTTATTTTTATCTAACATAAACCTCTTTTTATTTTAACTTTCTTAACTTTGAATTGAATGGGTTAAATTGGATTGTGTGTTCTGTCAACCTGAGTAATAAACGGGTTATGTTAGGGTTGAGGGGTTTTGACATAATTATTGAAATAGGCTAGGTTAGGATTAAGTTATGTATTTATTCACGACAAACACGATTTGCTAGCTTAAATTGCTGCCTTTATTTGCATTCAACATCTTTCTCAAATGGGGTGGGTCCAATACTTATGGCTCCCACTTCATATGAGAAAGATGTTGCATACCACCATTACACAAAATAATAGTAAATCCATTTATCATAAAACATAAGTGAGTTTCTAATATCAGTTCTCCAAAAGCATTTAATTAAGCAACTGTAACTTGTAATACTGTTCTACATGAGAAACATCATTTTAGGGAGACATGAATAAAAAAAAAGTTGGTCCTTACATATTGTTCATGTAGCACGACATTACATGAATTAATTGCAAATCTTGTTCTCTGCCCAACACCTTGTCCTTATCAAGAGGCTGAATTGAATTAAATTAAATTTCCAATCAACCTTACTTAATACGTTTTAGTCAAAAGACGTGATTCGTGTGACTTTACATTTTATATACATTTATTCTATCAAACTCCTTTAAAAAAAATTTAGTTGCAAGTTAGGACAATCTAACAGTACTTTAAGAATTGCTTTAAACTCTAAGCCCTCCCAGGGAAAAGTTAGTTCAAAAGAAGAGAAGGTTAAAAACACAATCAATTTTGACTGGAATAGGAAATATTTGCGGATTCATGCTCCTTTTATCATTAGATACTTGGAAAATAGTGAGCATATGCATCCAACAACAATTATAAGGAAAAGAAAAGAATGTATCCACAAAACTTGGGAAGCTAGTTGTACTGTAGTGGCCTATTGAGGCTTGCTGGTATTACTCGAACAAATTGTGGTAGAAGAACATATGAACATATACACATAATTTCATACATAATGACATGTATATACATATATTGATGATACATAAATATACAGATATTAATACAAACACATATTTATAAAGACACTATTATACATACATATACAAGTGTTCTGTGTAAGTTCTTGTTTGTGCATGTTTTTAATTAGTATACATTCATGCATTTCCATATGCATACATATGCCAATAAATATTCGTATACTATCACCTGTTTAAGTATAAATATCCTCTCTGCATCTCCAACTTTACCATATTCTTTCAAAATGATTCCCTACAGAAGCAAAATAGTGATAAAACATATACAATTAGTCCAGTAGTACTTCATTTCAAAATATCTAAAGACTAATTAAGCATAACCCTCAATCAGCAGGAATGAGAGGGAATCATAACCAATAAAGAATTAATAATGGGGCATGGTGAAGAACAACGTAATATCCTTTCTGTGGACAGGGGATCCTACTTGATGAACTGCATAACCAATCTTGATAGCTTAATTTTTTGCTTTTTTAATGACGAGAAACCTCTTCCAAGGAGGGTCACTCTACCACTACTGCTGAGTAAACCCCAGAGGAGATACACGACCCCGCTCTCAAGAATTATGTATCAAATAATCTTGAGACTCGAACTAGCTAGAGACCTCAAGACGAGTTCCCATGAATAGCTTACTTTTAATACAATTGCATACAATAATAAGACTATATATATTAATAATGATCTATATAATATCTAAATACCGAAACATAACATTTATTGTTACTATATTTATGTTGAGCCACATCTGTGTATCCATTTAGTACACTTCAGTCTATTTTAATTGTAAAATCTATTAGTAAATAAATAAATGAATTAATTTAATTATTTTGTCCAAATCTATTAGTACATGAAGTCATTTAAGCCTTTTTTTAAATTAATATTAATTAAACAATATGATCTTATAAATAATGTATCCTATGAATGTTGTCATTTAAATTTTTAATTGTTATTTTGTTTACGAACTAAAAAATTTACAAAGTCTTATAAAAAAAAAATTACAAAGTAACATGATTGGTTAGTTTCACATCAACAACATCATAAATAAATTCCTAATTATGTTTTAGTAATACTATACTTAGTATAAATTTTACTATATATAATTCCTACAAATCTATATAACCTGTATCTATATAATATTTAGAAGCCAGAGCACTTATTATTGCTACGTTTTTTTGTTTTTTTGTTTTTTTTTTGATACATGATAGAAATTTTACTCTTATCTAATCTAAGTGTGCGTTTGGCTCCAAATTAAAAAAGCCAGCTTATTTTACTATACAACTTATTTTTGCTACTATTCATAAGTCTTACTGCACTTTTTAATACTATTCATGGGTCTCATTGCATTTTTTGGTAATATTTATGAGTTTCAATGTACTATTTCAGTTAATTTTTATTTTATCTACAGTACTTTCAGCAAAAAATTTTCAATTTTAGCAAAATAAGTGGATCTCAAACAGATCCTAAATGTATATTTGTGTGAAATTTCCTCCTTAAACAGACCCTAAGTGTATATTTGTGTGAAATTTCCTCCTAAAGACTTAAACTTTGGCCCTTTTCTCCCCACGCCCCACAATACTACTCTAGTTTGTCTAATTCGGTCCATTCACTCCACATTGGTCCTATTCAATCTACGTTGGTCCATTTAGTGTACTTCAATCCACTTCAATTTAGTTCGGTCATCATTGGTTCATTTTGGTTTACTTTGGTCTATTTCAGTCCATTTTGGACTAATTGGACTATAAATTGATTCTTTTTGTATATTGCATTTTCTAGTTTTGGGCTCAAATTTTGTTTCCTAAATTTTTTGGTTGAAAAATATGAAATCTATTTGGGTGAGACTCTTTAGTTTTTAGTTAAAAATGTAAAGAAAAAATAGGTATTAGAAATTATAGCTATGCACCCTAAAAAAGTAATAAAAATGATAAACATTCAAAACTATTATATTAAAATTCCAGTTTCAATAATATAGCATTATATTTATATTTTGGAAAAAAAAAAAATGCTACAATTCTAAACTTATGTAATAATTTAAACTTAATGTAACATGTTACATGTGTTCTATGAGATGAGAGTGTACATTTAGTTTCTTCTCTATCTATATAAAAAAAAAATTATATAATTTAAACCTTTTTATTGAATTATGCTTTTCATATATATATATATATATATATATACATATATATATATATATAAAACTTATAAAAATAGAAAATATTTTTAAATAACATGTGCACTATTTATTTAACTTACAAATTTTAGATTATTTTATTATAAAATAATTATATTATATTTTTTTTTCGCGCATAATGTGAGTTTGTGACTAGTAATAATAAAAGTTAAGGGGCCGTTTGGTATAGGAGTTTAACAACATGTTTTCAGTTTTTAAATAACATTACACATATTTTCACACACTTCTTTACCTACACGAATTTCTAAAAAATACAAATAACATTACTAGAACAACGTTACCAAATGACCCCTAACTAACTTGCATACATTCTTCGGCCTTTGCCTCCACCGGCAAGCAAGTTCCTCTGTAAGGGTTATATTCTCTCGTATCATGCATTACTAGCTAGTACTACCAGTACGTTCCTCAAAAAAAAAAAAAAAAAAAAAAAAAAAAAAAAAAAAAAA
>NW_027069495.1:753947-863562 GCF_002906115.3 Quercus suber | reverse complement strand
ATATATATATATATATATATATATATATATATATATATATATATATATATATATATATATATATATATACATATATATATATATATAAAACTTATAAAAATAGAAAATATTTTTAAATAACATGTGCACTATTTATTTAACTTACAAATTTTAGATTATTTTATTATAAAATAATTATATTATATTTTTTTTCGCGCATAATGTGAGTTTGTGACTAGTAATAATAAAAGTTAAGGGGCCGTTTGGTATAGGAGTTTAACAACATGTTTTCAGTTTTTAAATAACATTACACATATTTTCACACACTTCTTTACCTACACGAATTTCTAAAAAATACAAATAACATTACTAGAACAACGTTACCAAATGACCCCTAACTAACTTGCATACATTCTTCGGCCTTTGCCTCCACCGGCAAGCAAGTTCCTCTGTAAGGGTTATATTCTCTCGTATCATGCATTACTAGCTAGTACTACCAGTACGTTCCTCAAAAAAAAAAAAAAAAAAAAAAAAAAAAAAAAAAAAAAGGCTAGTACTACCAGTAGGTCTAGTACCCCATTTTTTCCGTATGCAATATGCAATCAACAAATCTTAAATCTAAATCCCTCTAGTCCACCTTGATTGATCATACGAAAACCTAATCTATGATTCAAAAAGTCTTAAATCTTTTTTTTTTTTTTTAAAGTAAATAAGTATTTTATTAAATAAGATTAAACATAAATGAATCTAAAGGGCGAAACTACACTGTTGGTCCTTTAAGTTTACCTTGTGTGCGCAATTAGTCCCTCAAGTTTTAAATGAGCGCAATTGGTCCCTTAAGTTTTTAAAAAGATCCATATAAGTCTTTCTGTTAACTTCCGTTAGTAATATATTTACATGGCTAATGGAATTATAATCTGTCTTTTTTTTAATGACATGGCATTTCTTTTTATTAAAAAAATTAAAAAAATAAATTTACACGAAAAAAAAAATCTAACCCGTTCCAATCAATTCTATAATTACACTCTCTTCATCTAAATACAATTAGAACAAGACAAGGTATTACTAAAGTTTATATGCAAAAATGGCCCCAATACCATTGGTAGAAATTGCCAAAACAACCGAATCTAAATAGCTTAGCTAATCAGATATCTAAACAATACTAGAAATTAACATATTCCTATACCACTCAAAAGAACCTATCAAACTCAACAATCGTTATTCCTGAGACCCTGACTTCTCAACTTCTCAAAGACACAAAGAGCTTCCATTGATCTTTGCCACAGACGCATATAGCCTCTGACGTAACACACTCTCTCTCTCTGCAACTTTTATTCTCTTCATTTTCTTTGGTCCCAGCCTCCATATCTGAACCCCTGCTTTCTCTCCTACGCATGCATATGCCTTTGACACTAACAATCTTCAAAAAGTCTTTGAAAAGCATAACAGCACAAGAACCATATTCCTATCCATAGAATCCAGTCACTGCCACCACCACCACCACCACCACACCTCTGCTCCGCGGCTTTGCCGAAAGTCGATGTGAGATCCAACCACCTTGCCATTTCGGAAACTCCTCTGTCTCCGACCACTGAAAACAATTGTATCGTTCTATTGGTGCAAACACTGTAGTCGTTCTCATCTTCTTCTTCTTCTTCATCTCCTTCCATGATCGATATTGAGCTCTTTGTCTTTGCTTTGAAAGATAATGGCCGGCTTGGAACGGTTCAATATCGCTATCGTGGGTTTTACTTGAATTAGAACGGGTCAATTTTTTTTTTAAACTTGTAAATACATTTTTGTAATTTTTTAATAAAAAAGTACCACGTCATTAAAAAAATGACATGTCATTATTCCATTAGACACATAAACAACATTATTAACGGAAGTTAACAGAAGGACTTATATGACTCATTTTGAAAACTTAAGGAACTAATTGCGCTCACTTGAAACTTAAGGGACTAATTGCGCACACAGAGTAAATTTGAGGGATCAATAGTGTAGTTTCGCCAATCTAAAGAGTTGCAAAAGGATAAGTAAAGAAGGACAGTGATTCTAAAAGCCAATTAAATAATGATCCAGTAGTAAACAATATTATCAACTACGTTTCTAAATTTCTATTTCTTTATAATTACGACACTAAAATTCTTGTCTTAATGACACTTAAATTCTTGTCTAATGTCTATATCAAACATGATAGAACCAAATTCCAAATATTCGAAGAATATTTGTATATCTAATTCTGCTGACCAAATAAAAGGTTGGTGACCTTTTTTGGTAACACCCATTGAATGGATAAAAACAAAGTTTCACAACTCAAACACAACACTAGTGTAACAAAAGATGTTCCATTGTCTCCCCACTATTGAGCACGTACAACACCATAAAACAAACTTATTTTCTCTCTTAAATAGAAGAGCGTTGTTTGTTACACGTGTAATAAGCCTAATCAAAATATTGCAATTGAGGACCCTCTCGTCCCATACTATCATCCATACAAAGAAAGAGACCATCTCAGTTTGAGTCTCACTCTCTTATTTTCAACATTTTAAATCTCTCTTTTTTGCTTTTTTTTTTGGTTAGGAAAGGCTAACTAATTAGGATGTTAATATAATTCTTTTTAATAAATATGATAAAATTTGCAATTCATAGTGTTTATTTCATAATAATTATCATTTATAGGTAATGATATCAAGGGAGTTAATACTGTATTGGAGGTCGTTTAGGTTTAGTCATGGAATGATATATTTCAGTACCGGTTAATATCAGTGTATCATTTCAAAGTTATTGCAAAATTATATATATATATATATATTAACATTTAAAATAAATAAATTTAGTAGCCTTTTAATAATTTTACTAGTATTTTTTTTTTTGTAATTAATTATATACTAATTAAGCTTCTAAGTTATATGTAGTAAGGATTTGTTTGGGATCTGCTTATTTTGCTGAAACTGAAACTTTTTGCTGAAAGTACTGTAGATAAAGATAAAAATTAACTGAAATAGTACAATGAGATTCATGAATAGTACCAAAAAATATAGTGAGGCCCATAAGAGCATCTACAGCAGTTGAGCTAAAAATTTAGTTATTTGGCATCACAAAAATTTACTTTATCTATTTTACCTACTCACTTTACAAAACATGCTGCAGCAGTGAATCTATTTTAGCTTTCAACATAATAAAATAATATAAACATTACAATAAAATAATATATCCACTACAATAAAATAATATATCAACTACAATAAACAGCAATCACAAGCACTCACAACCGCTACCGTTGCCACTACTGTCGCCGCTACCACTGCTGCCACTGACTCTTCCACCGCCACCTCCCCCGCAATTGCTACCGTTGCCACTACTGCCGCCACTGCCGTCACCACCACCGACTCTTCCACTGCCAACGCCATTGTCGCAGCCATCGACTCTTCCACCGCTGTCGCCACTGCCACCACCACATGATAGCAAATAATCGTCTAGTGTTAACAAGTGATTTTTTTAACCCCAAATTATACTTATACTTTTTTTTTTTACTAAAAAAATTTCTCAATCATCATGATAGCAAATAATTGTCTAGTGTAACAATAATATTTTGTTTTAACCCCAAATTATATATATACAATTTATCTTTTGACTAAAAAAAATTCTCAATTGTCATTATAACTCATTATAACTCACTATAATTGAAGTTCAATGAGCTTGGCATTATCCACTATGCCAAACGAACCCCAAAATGGGTAAGTAAACTGAGTGATTCATATTAGCCCCAAAAGAAAAAAGACCCCAAAAGTGACATAAATCTGGTCAACAGAATGGATTGGTGTTTAGACTTTGGAGCAACAAGTTTGACAAAAAAATTGACACACACAACAAATTCCTGCAATCAGAAAATTTTCAATACATTCCAATCCTCAACTCACAACTCACAACAAATATTATATGAATCAAAACTGAGTAACTCACTCATTGAAATAAGGCATGAAACAATATATATATATATATATATATAAGGTAGTAAGCAAGTTTCTATCCATTTTGTCTATTCATGGATGCTTTGAATCAAAACGAATGGATGCTTTGAGATCAAATGATAGAACTTTTTATTGAGCAAGAGCAGCAAAAAATTATTGCATCTAAAATTTATTTATTCTATATTTATAGATACACACACATACCCAAATAAAAATCCCAAACATGGAGATGAAGAAGACAGAGACAGCTGACCTGAAGTGGATCAGCAAAAGAGAAGTGGATTGGCAATGTGGGTTTGAGGCTGATTGGCAACTTGGGAGTTTGACTAAGTGGGTCGACTGGTGGGTCGGTGATGTCGAGCTTCGATGGGCGGTGACTTTGAGGATCAAGTCGGGCCAGCGTCAGTGAAACAGAGAGGTGAGAGTTTGAGAGAGTGAGCTTGAGAGAGTTTTGAGAGAAGGTGAGACAGAGGTGAGAGCTTGAGACAGTGAGTTGAGAGTGACACTGAGAGAGGTGCGGTGAGAATAAAAGAAATATAAAAAAATAAAAATAAAATATTATTTTAATTTGGCTGAGAATATATATATATATATATATTAGCTAATATAGTTGTGCATTGTAGCAATGAAGGTAAATATTTTACCTTTAGCTCCACTACTGCAACCCTCTTTTTTGTGTTTTGTGTAGCTAAAACCTCTCTGACCAAACACATTTAACAATCCTTTTCCAAAAAAAAAAAAAAACAAAACAAAACAAAACTTAAAAAAAAAAAGAAACAGAATATAACGGCAACGCTGGGGCCTGGGCTCGCGAGAAAAAAGGAAGAAGAAGACGAAGAAGCAAAAAAGAAGAAGAAGAAAGGGGTTAAGCCGGTGAAGACGGCGACAGCGGCGTATCAAATCAACCGGTATTTTTTTTTTTTTTGCCAATTTCCTTTTTCTAGCTGAAACACACCGATATTCGGTCGATACGATCTGATTCGGCCCGAATTGGCGCAGTTTGGCGCGAATTGGCCCGAGTCTGAGCCACGTCGACATGAGTCGGGGAAAAAAAAAACATGTGGCAGGACGCAGCACCGATGCTCGGTCAGTAGTGTCCCTCGCGCGTCACCTTGCATCGGACACGGGTGCGGCTCCTCTGGCGCTGCGATCGTGCATCCCAGATAATTCTTACATAGAAACAAACTAGGCAAGGCAAAATTCTATGTTAGAGAACACACGTCATGCATTCAATATATACATCATTTCTCTCACAATGTGTACATCCCACAACTATAGAACCCTCGCTGCAAGAGAGATGATTCATGATACATTAGATAACTACTGCGAATTGCAGAGGCTTAGGCCTAAGTACCATTGTCAATCCCCTTCCTAAAAGGCCTAAGAATGTTGACTTGAGACTGGAGCACAATAGTGAGGAAATATTTCACTGGCTTATTTTGGTAATATTTCCAACATGTATCCAGCAAAGCCCTCTATTTCCTTGTTTTTTAGTTTTTGGCACATTTGTCTTAAACTTAAGTAAATTTCTGGCATTAAATCTTTAAGAGGCATTTATGCAATCAAAATATGTGATGCCGAGCTACATGCGAAGCATCATTTTAGGAAGACTGGCTTGAAATAGCTCTGGTGGGTTGCACCAGGAAAATAAATAAATAAAGAGCTGGTCCTAACATAATGCTCATCTTTCAGTTCTTTCGATCCTCATCATAATAACAAATAAATTTCGTATTCTATTGATATATTTAATTTTGTAAATTACATACGGAAAATCAGGGTAATGGCCATATCCTTATCAGCTAATCCATATACATGTATATACAATCTAGAGACACTGAACTAAATTAACCTATGAAAATTTTGGACCTATATACATAGTCCAAAAGTTGAAATGGAACAACATCAAGGTTAAGTTGTAAATGAACCATGCACAAAAACAGGCAGTAACAAAAGCAGTTACTGTCTTGACAGGCAGTAACAACAGCGGTTACTGTCTTGAGTATCGATCTACAAGTGCCTTAGCTTTCTCTGGTGCAAAGAACCGTGCCTGCACATAAGCCATAGATACTAGCTTACATCCCTGATGTGTGCATATGTGTGTACATACTATATAGACAATATATAAGTGCCAAGGTTCTCCACAAGCATGATAATCATTGCAATTACATAAAAAGATACAGAACGAGGTGACCCCTTCCCCAAGAGATCCATGGTTTTAAACTTCAAATTGTACCCAATCAACCTCGCTAATACAAAGAGGAGTCAAAAGTCGTGAGGCCTTCCATTTGAGATACAATTATTCTATCAAAGTCCCTTAAAAATATTTTAGTTGCGAATTAGGAAAATCCAACACTTCAAGATTTGCTCTAAACTCCAAGCCCTCCCAGGTTAGTTCAAAAGAAAAGAGAGTTAAAAAAAAAAAAAAAAAAAAAAAAAAAATTTCGACTGGAATAGAAAATATATATGCATAGGCATGAAAAAAAAAAAAAAAAAAAAAAAAAAAAAATTTCGACTGGAATAGAAAATATATATGCATAGGCATGCTCATTACCTGTCAACATAAGCCATAATCACCTCAACTCTTTTACCATTACTCCATTAGATACTTGGAAAATAGTGAGCATGGATCCACAATTACATAAGAAAAACAACCCTAACAATAATAAAGAAAGAAAAGAAAAGAATATATTGCTGGTCTAGTGTTTTAATTGCATAATTGCAGAGTTCCTCAGTTTGCAAAGATACTGGCATATTTATATTTCTTCTTGTTATAAGAAGATGCCTTTGAGAAAAACAAACTAGGCAGGGCAAGGTGTACATTGGAAAAAGCTCATGCATCTGATGCATGCATACTTCCTCTTACTATGTGTGGGTACTACGGAGGATACGTATTATTAGATATTGCCACTTGTTGGGCATTAGGCCTAAGCATACCATGGTCAGCCAAGGCACAAAAATGTGGGGCTTGGAGCACAGCGAGTCGAAATATTTTTTTGGCTTACTTGGGCAATGTTTCCAACATATATCCAAAAAGAAAAATACCCTTTGTTTCCTTTTCTTTTCTTTTTTATTTTCTTTTTTTAGCAAGACGGTAATATGTGTAATCCTTACATTTAGAAAGTGGCAATGTTTGACATGACCAGCAAATACAAAAATGAACATGGCATGATTTTTGTTTTGGGTTAGCATTCAATGTAAATGGATTCATGTCAAAGCAAATCGACATGCTTTAAGCTTTCAACATGATTAATAAATGTGTCAAATTTGTGTTACACTTTACATTGTAAATGACGAAACATAGAGGAAACTCAGGAAAGTAAAACAGGAAAAGAAAGAAAAAGAAGGAGGCAGAGTTGAGCTGTTGAGAGAATGAAAGCTGAGGCGCCATGCCAGAGATAGAAGCAGTCAGGCGAGAGAGAGAGAGAGAGAGAGAAGGCAAATCACTTACAGACCTCAGAGTCGTTGAGGGAGCGGCCATTCGGCTGAGTCACAAACTAGAGCATTTTCCCTTCTTTTAAATTTTTTTTTTTTTTTTATTGAAAGTAGAAAACACTAATTTTTTAAAATAGTGCCTTTTGCACTGACTTGCATAATAACATTAATAATGGTATATACCATATGGTAAAGGGCATTGCAATTATACAACAATACAACCTTAGAATAGTATTTGTCAATGACGTGTTTGGATATCCCAAGAAGACAAAATCCTTTCATTTTTTTTTTCTTCGGATCATCTTCAAGGCAATAATTTAATTCCCTACAAGACAAGTCTAGAATAATGCTATTTCAAGCAACTATGAGGATAGAACCTACACATGCAGCCATATCGTCTCAAAGTTCCAAGTGGTGTGAAAAGGAGAGAGAGTTACTTGTGTAGAAAAATGTCTGCAACTGTGTGGTGATGCAGTGCCTCCAGCCTTCAATCTTACTACTGCTATGGGGCAAATAAGCCTTAGAAGTGTTAAAATAGCTGTGCATCTCAAAATTCTGAATGTCTGATTATTTATTTATCATTAATTAGATTAGAAAGCCAAAGGTTTGAAGTTTTGAAACTGTCTCTGGAAGAAAGCCAAAGGTCTGGAGTTTTAATTGGCGTTAGCAAGTTGAAGGGCTAAAGTTTTGAAATCATGAAACACAGGGAGAGGAAAAGGACGGGAGACAGAAAGGATTGCCGTTAAAGAGTAAAGACTATTTGGATTGGGTATGGGCTTATGGATTGGTGGACGTATAGCATTAACGTGAGGAATTTCTTTTTACCAATATTTTAAAATTTAGGAAAAGTATTTTAAAATTATAGGAAAAATAATGGTAATGACATGACTGCTGATGTGGCTCAATGTTAGTGTAGCAACATTAAATGCTACGCTTTAGCTTTTAGTAATATATAGATATAGATTTATTCTATCAAACTCCTTTAAAAAAATTTAGTTGCAAGTTAGGACAATCTAACAGTACTTTAACAATTGCTTTAAACTCGAAGCCCTCCCATGCAAAAGTTAGTTCAAAAGAAGAGAAGATTAAAAACACAATCAATTTTGACTGGAATAGGAAATATTTGCGGAGTCATGCTCCTTTTATCATTAGATATTTGGAAAATAGTGAGCATATGCATCCAACAACAATTATAAGGAAAAGAAAAGAATGTATCCACAAAACTTGGGAAGCTAGTTGTACTGTAGTGGCCCATTGAGGCTTGCTGGTATTACTCGAACAATTGAGGTAGAAGAACATATGAACATATACACATAATTTCATACATAATGACATGTATATAAGTATATTGATGATACATAAGTATGGGGATATTAATACAAACACATATTTATAAAGACACTATTATACATACATATACATGTGCTCTGTGTAAGTCCTTGTTTGTGCATGTTTTTAATTAGTATACATTCATGCATTTCCATATGCATACATATGCCAATAAATATTCGTATACTATCACCTGTATAAGTATAAATATCCTCTCTGCATCTCCAACTTTACCATATTCTTTCGAAACGATTCCCTACAGAAGCAAAATAGTGATAAAACATATACAATTATTCCAGTAGTACTTCATTTCAAAATATCTAAAGACTAATTAAGCATATCCACCAATCAGCAGGAATGAGAGGGAATCATAACCAATAAAGAATTAATAATATGGCATGCATGGTGAAGAACAATGTAATATCCTTTCTGTGGACAGTGGATCCTACTTGATGAACTGCATAACCAATCTTGATAGATTACTTTTTTGCTTTTCTAATGATGAGAAACCTCTTCCAAGGAGGGCCACTCTACCACTATTGTTGAGTAAACCCCAGATGAGATACACGACTCCGCTCTCAAGAATTATGTATCAAATAATCTTGAGACTTGAACTAGCTAGACACCTCAGGACGAGTTCCCATGAATAGCTTACTTTTAATACAATTGCATACAATAATAAGACTATATATATTAATAATGATCTAAATAATATCTAAATGCTGAAACATAATATTTATTGTTACCATATTCATGTTGAGCCACATCTGTGTATCATTTTAGTACACTTCAGTCTATTTCAATTGTAAAATCTTTTAGTAAATAACTAATTAAATGAATTAATTTAATTATTTTATCCAAATCTATTAGTACATGAAGTCATTTAAGCCTTTTTTTTTTAAATTAATATTAATTCAACAATATGATCTTATAAATAATGTATACTATGATTGTTGTCATTTAAATTTTTAATAGTGATTTTGTTTACTAACTAAAAAATTTACAAAGTCTTATAAAAAAAAAAAGAATTTACAAAGTGACATGATTAGTTAGTTTCACATCAACAACATAATAAATAAATTCCTAATTATTTTTTAGTAATACTATACTTAGTATAAATTTTACTATATATAATTCCTACAAATCTATATAACCTATATCTATATTGTAGGGTTAGGATTTGTAGCCCAAGCCCAAAACAATGAATTTGTAGAGAGTTGGTGAAAGAGCTAGATTGATTGTGAACTTAGCAACGGTTAACTATAATATCCATGTATGAACTAGCATGAAAATACACGTAAAAACGAAATGAATTGACGTCCGAAGAGATACATTATTGATTGAATTGTGATTAGAGTTCTTAGAGCTACAGTAAATTCTTTCTCCCCTTCTTATTCTCTTTTTTCCGATCCCTTTTTTTAGAGACCTTTCTCATTTATATAGCTTCCATCTGAACCATCTTCATCGTACACTTATTCTTTTAAGCAATCACTTGAGTATATGTCACATCAGATATCTACTTTAGTTCTTCAGGAGTGTTGGTAGTTGAAGTTGCACTGTTCAGGGATCCTCTCCACATAAATGTGGCCAGAAAAGTTGCTGCAGTGCATTAAACACAATAGTAGCAGCTTTTTCCTTTAGATATTTCTTCATTCTTATCATCTCCAGACATGCCCAGAGTTTATCCTCGTCATTGGAACTGTTAGGAAGATCACTTGGACCTCTCTGGTACTTGTTTGATTGAGACTCTCTATATCCCAGGAGAATATGCTCTTCGGTCAGCTGATGATCTCTTCGGACTATACTCCACAGTCACTTCCAGGTATATCTCCCATGTGAAATCCTTCACAATTATTTTCTTCTCTTCGGACATAACTTAACCCAAAAATAAGGCCCCAGGCCCAATACACAAGGTTGGGCTTTTACCCCTACAATAGCTCCTTAAAATTTTAATTTTTCCCTCGCATCTGAGGAGAAAAAATAAGATTTTGATTTGTTTACGAAATGACAGCTTAGAGCACAAAAATATCTAAGCTAACACGTGTACGTGCATAGATTTAGGCGCTTCATCATTGCCGCTGTCATTTCAGTATTCCCAAAGCACTATTAATTACTCCAGGCGGCGTTTTGTCTCTTATATCCAGCGGTGGACTATTGATCCAACGGCTAATGTTCTTCCTTAGAATTTGGGCGGGATGACTACTACCTTTTCATCTGTCCCCATATATATAGCCTCAGAGGAGGTCGTTTCTTCTTTACTTTGCAAATTCTCAGATTACCCTGCGAACTCAAATACTCGAATCCACCAAGTTCTTTCAATCATCACTCCTAGTTCTTCCCAAAGTTTGTAAGAATCTTTCTGCGAGTTCGAAGATCATTCTTCGATTCAGTTTGTGTAAGTTTCGACATCCCTAAACCTTTCATCCTTTTCTCGGCCAGTGTTCTCGGCCTTCAAACTCTTATATCCCAGTTACTGCTTTGTGCCTTTCTCTAGTTAACCAAAAATGGGTAGATTTCAGTATCTTGTCAATCGTCCTGCCTTAATAGAGGAATTTAAAGAGACCTACGGCATACCACAGGAGGTAAATCTGAGGTATTGTCCTCCGGAACGGATATTAACCGACCGAGGAGAGGGGGAAGTCATAATCCCCATGATAGCATTCATAGAAGGAGGAATGACTCTTCCTATGGGTTTTATCACCAAAAACTATCTTCGCAACCATAGGCTTTCCCCTGAGCAGTGCGCACCCAATGTCTTTAGGATCCTAGGAGCAATTGATGCCCTGAACCTTTATCTAGGATTAGGACTTACTTGGCTTGACATGGTACATATGTACGAGTGTCATAGCCAGAAGGGAGCGAGATACTATCTTAAATCCTGGTCTGACGTCGTTAGGCTCGTCACTTGCCTTCCCAAGTCTAATAAAGGGATGAAAGACGACTATCTGATCGTCTCGGGCGTGTGGCATAACGGTCTTCATTGCTCGACCAAACTAGGAGAGCCAGGTGGGACCTCCTAGACTTAGGTTTCCTAACAATAGATTTAGGATCTTTATTTTTTTTAACAATCTGTCTTCTCTTTTGTATCATTATTTCCAAGTTTCTGACCAAGTTTCTTTTTCTTGCGGTGTTAACAGATAAAGATCATGTTTCTCCTCGGCTCAGCCTCACAAACGTTGCCGTGCTTAATTACTTATTACGATCAGAAATTTTTGTGAGTGAAGACGGGCAGCTCCGATCCGTTCCTCTCATTCTTGGTTTCACGCCAAAATCAACTGATTTTCAGCCGGTCGGCAACGCTATCATTCAAGGGGACTATCGGCTCAAACGAATAGACGTCGCTTGGCGTAATTTTTTAGCATCGTACAATCTTGTCCCTGTACCACATCC
Organism: Quercus suber; assembly: GCF_002906115.3. NCBI lineage: Eukaryota > Viridiplantae > Streptophyta > Magnoliopsida > Fagales > Fagaceae > Quercus > Quercus suber. The sequence goes on along the minus strand of NW_027069495.1, from coordinate 851,458 downwards.
AAATCCACAGGGTGTGCCATTGCTCGTCCAGCCGATTCAACAGGTTCCCCCTAAACCAGTAGTAGCAAGTGAAAGAGTCGCTTCTTCAACCTCTTCACTTGAGGAGTAAATAGACAAGTTTAAATTTGAAGGAGAGGCTTCGGGAGAGGTTCAAATGAAACCAGTCTCAGATGCTGAGGAGGAAATTGACAGGCAGTCTAGTATCCACCCTCCTGTTTTGATAATTGCTCTTCCAGAAGACTCTTCGGAGGAAGAAGAAGACATGGCAAGCTTGAGAGACTTGATGAAGAATAGAGGTAAAAAAGCTGAGCCTAAAGGGATCGGTACGTCCCAACTAGCTGTGAGTCTTCCTCTACCACCTACTTAGGCTCCTGATCTCGGCTTAAAACCGTTGCCGAATCTGAAAAAGAAAGGGCCCCTCACTGATAATGAAGAAAGGGAGGTGGTGCCTCCGAAAGGGACCAAGCAACAAAAGGTGGTTAAAGATCACCGAAGTAAGAGGGCTCAATCTACAGAGAGCCGAGACGAGGGCGTCTTGGTTGATGTGCGCTGAGGACCTCGCACCTGGTCCCCAAGACTGGAATTGGATGGTGCTCCAATCCCCTGGGAGACTTCCATCAGAAATTACAATGGGGGAAGGGCAGGTCTCGTTGCTAAGGCCTTAGAGCAGCCCCTTCTCCTTCCAAAGGACATGGAGTTCTATAGGCGCTTCAACCAATACAAGCTCTTCCTATCCCTTAAGAGAGATTTAGCCATGGTAAGTGAACTAATCCATTTAATTAAGGTGCTAATCTTTTTTATTTAACCCTTTTCCTTGCTCTATATTGAAAGTTTTTTGTTATGTAGATTACTCAGCAAGTCTACGTGGCGGAGGAGTGGAACAAGAAGTCCTATGTTGAAACCCAAGCGAAGGCCCACTCTCGTGTTGAGGCAGAAAGATCATTACGCAATCTGAAGGAGGACTACTCTCTGCTGTCCGAGCAGTTGAAGGAAATGACTAGGCAGAAGGATAGTCTGGATGTCGGCCTGAAAAACACTGAGAAGTAGGCCGAAGAACAACGAAAAGAACAGCGAATGACCAAAATCAATCTGGCAATAGAAAGAGAGATGGTCAATAATCTTTGTGTTGAGCTTCAAAAAGCTAGGGAGACTGCCCAATTGGCCGAGAAGAATGCTCAGTTGGCCAAGGAGGCAGTTGAGGCTGAAAGGCAAACAGCGTATCAGCTGGGGGTGGAGACCCAAGTTAACCTTACTGAGCAATTTGCCTCGATCAGCCGAGAGTATTGTGATGTAACTTGGGGAAAAGCATTGGATGCTGCTGGGGTCCCTGCAGAATCCGACTTGAGACTACTTGGGAGCATATACTACGATCCTGATATTCGTGAACTCTCGGAAGCTCTGGAGCAGCCCCCAGTCGGCCAGACCCCTCCTCCTCCTGCTGAAGCAACCAGAAAGTCTGATCTGGCTGGCAGTATGAGTAAGCGATCTGAGGGTGCTCAAGAAAAGGATAAAGAACAAGTCCCAGACGTTGCTGCTGCCCAGCCCAGTCAGACAGTTGATCCCTCGGCCACTCAGACAAAGACTTAAATATCTAGGAGTTTTTATTTCGTACTTGTATTGTTATATAGGTTTTTTTTTTATTTTTTTTTTTTATGTAAGGTTTTGCAAACCATTTTATTTTGATCAATAAAATCATTTCTCTTTTACTTTTAATGTCCTTGTTGCTTATATTATAAGACTCACTATTATTGCGAACAACTATAACTTGTGATTATGGTAGTGTAGGCAAACTTAACCGTGATATCAGGCTGATGAGGCAAATAACTTAAATTAATACCGAAAAGAGTGGTTTATACAAGAATTATTAATAAGCAATGAAAGCAATAAGTGATATGAAAGTCTCACAGGCCTTCTTGAATGTGTGCAAAGCATATTTTTAACTGAGGAATCCTATTGTAAGTTAGAGTTAAATACATCCAAGAATTTCAGGCATGATTCATTATAAATCCAAACATTAATAATAACTGTATGGAGATGTTAATTAGCCCAAATCATTTGGTCCGAGGACTTCAGGTATGATTGGATATATGTTTAAACAATTAAGAGAGTTGTAAATGAGTGTTAACTAACCCAAATCATCTGGTCCGAAGACTTCAGGCATGATTGGATTTAAGTTTAAACACTTAGGAAAGTTTCAACGGAGTGTTAACTGACTCAAATCATCTGGTCCGAGAACTTCAAGCATGACTGGATTTAAGTTTAAACACTTAAAGGAACTGTAAGCGAGTGCTAACTAACCCAAATCATCTGGTTCGAGAACTTTAGGCATGATTGGATTTAAATTTAAACACTTAAAGGAACTGTAAACGAGTGCTAACTAACCCAAATCATCTAGTCCGAGGACTTCAGGCATGATTGAATTTAAGTTTAAACACTTAAAGGAAGCCTAAAAACTTTACATAATAAACTGGCACATTGATTGAAGTAAAGATTTGATTAATAATAGTACCTTTTAACGTTGTTTACATTCCAGGGGCGTGGTATTACATGACTATCCAAATCTTCCAAGAAATACGCCCCAATGCCAGCCCTAAGGTAATATGATATGGCCCTTCTCAATTGGGTCCTAATTTTCCCCAAGCTGGGTTCTTTGCAGTGCCCATAACTTTCCTGAGTACCAAATCCCCAGGTTTTAAAAGCCTTAACTTTACGTTGGCATCATAACCCTGCTTGAGTTTTTGTTGGTAATGTGCTAATCGAACCATTGCATTTTCTCTCCTTTCCTCAATCAAATCCAAACTCTTTTCTAGCAGCTCATTCTTGCCGGTCGGACTGAACAAATTAGTTCTCATAGTTAGGAACCCAGTCTCTAGAGGTATGACAGCTTCAGCTCCATAGGTCATTGAAAAAGGGGTTTCTCTAGTAGATCTACGAGGTGTAGTTCTATATGCCTAAAGTACATGTGTCAATTTTTCCACCCATTTGTCCTTTGCATCGTCTAGCCTCTTTTTTAATCCATTAACTATGACCTTGTTAACCGCTTCTGCTTGCCTACTCCCCTAGGGATAGGTAGGGGTGAGTATCTATTTGTAATTCCCAGTTTGCTACAATAATTCCTGAATACTTTGCTATCAAACTGTAGGCCATTGTCCGAGATGAGAGTATGAGGAACCCCAAATCGAGTGACAATATTCTTCCACACAAATATCTGCACATCTACGTCTCTGATGTTGGCTAGAGCTTCAGTTTCGACCCATTTGGTGAAATAGTCTGTGCCGACCAGAAGGTACTTCTTGTTTCCTACGGCTTTAGGGAATGGGTCCACGACATCCAAGCCCCATTGAGTAAATGGCCATGGGCTAAATAGTGGGTTGAGGACTCCACCTGGTTGATGTATGTTTGACGCAAATCGTTGACATTGATCGCACTTCTTAACATACTCATGAACTTCTTTTTGCATATTCGGCCACCAATAATCTTGAGTAATGGCTCGGTAAGCCAAAGATCCACCTTCAATATGGCTCCCACAGATTCCTTCATGTAATTCTTCTAATAGTAGCTCAGCCGCTTCGGGATGCATGCATAATAAGTACGGTCCAGAATAGGAGTGTTTATAAAGTTTCTGGTCTTCGGATAGCCAGAACCTGGTTGCCTTCCTTTGGACTTTGTTAGCTTCCCCCCTTTTTTTGGGCAAAATATCCTCCTTCAAGAATTTAATTATAGGATCCATCCAGCTGAGTTCAGCCCTGATTTGGTGAACTTGGACTACCTCTCTTCTTACCTCTATAGGCCCATGCAAGTCCTCGACAAGGATAACTCTCAGCAAATCTTGCGTCGAAGAGGTAGCGAGCGTGGCCAAAGAATCAGCATGTGCATTACCACTTCTGGGGATGTGCAGCAGATTAAAAGAGTCGAACTCCAACTACAGATGCTTAACTCGGCTTAGGTATCCCAGCATTCTTTCATCCTTCACTTCAAACTCGCCTTGTACTTGACCAACGACTAATCTCGAGTTTGAGAATACCTCCACTGACTTTCCCCCTATTCTTCGAATCATAGCCATTCCCATCAGTAAAGTTTTGTACTTGGCCTCATTATTTATGGCCGTGAAGTTTAGTCTTATTGACTTTTCGATAACGATCTTCTCTAGAGATATTAACACCAGTCCTACACCAGAACCCTTCTGATTTGCTGCACTGTCAACATATACTTCCCAGGGTGATAGACATCGTTGAGAAATCATGCCAACCGATTTTTCATCCATGTCCTTCTCTACTATTACCTCTTCTAAACTAGGCTCTATGAACTCGGCCACTAGATCTGTAAGGATCTGGCCTTTGACTGAAGTGCGAGGCATGTATTTGATGTCAAAAGCCCTTAGGATAGTGCCCCATTTAGCTATTCTTTCCGTATAGTCAGCACTTCTAAGTACGATTTTTAGTGAAAGTTGTGTGAGCACAACGACCGTATGTGCTTGGAAATAATGAGGCAACTTCCACGTACCAAGTACTACTGCGAAGATGGCTTTCTCCAGCAGCAGGTACCGAATCTCGACTTCATGTAATGACTTACTCACATAATAAGCTCGCCTTTGCACGCCTTGGTCTACTCGTATCAGTACCAAACTTACAGCAGAAGGAGCCACCGCAATGTAGGCAAACAAGACCTCATCTGGTTCAAGACTGGACATAATTGGTGGCTGAGCCAAATAGTCTTTAAGTTGTTAGAAGGTCGAAGAACATTCTTCAGTCCACTCAAACCCTTTCCATTTGTTGATCAACGAGAAGAAAGGTTTACACCTATCTACTGATTGAGAGGTGAATCAATTCAAGGCAGCTGTCATTCCTGTCAATTTATAAACTTCTTTCGGATTTTGAAGAGCCTGTAGATTGTGGATGGCCTTTATTTGATCGGGGTTAACTTCAATTCCCCTGTGCGTCACCATGTGCCCCAAGACCTTGCCTTACCCCACACCAAATGAGCATTTGGAAGCGTTTAGACACAGCTTATGCTTTCTCAGAACTTCAAAGACGTTTCCAAGGTCCTTTACATGCTCAGAAACGACTTTGCTTTTCACCACCATGTCATCTATATAAACTTCGATACTTTTACCCAGCTGTGACTCAAACATCCTCGTCATCATTCTTTGGTAGGTAGATCCCGCGTCTTTCAAACCAAATGGCATCACTTTATAATGGTAGTTCCCGATAGGGGTGACAAAAGTAGTCTTCTCCTGGTCATTTGGGGCTAATGGTATTTGGTGGTAGCCTTGGAAAGTATCTAAGAAACTCATTCGAGGATGGCCGATAGTGGCATCTACTAGCTGATCAATTTTTGGCATGAGGAATGGATCCTTAGGACAAGCCTTATTTAAGTCAGTGAAGTCTACACAGACTTGCCATTTCCCGTTCTTCTTCTTCACCACCACAGTATTTGCTAACCACTCCAGATAAAAAACTTCTTTAATAGCTCCAGCTTGTTTAAGCTTTGTTACTTTTTCTCTCATTGCATCTACATGTTCCTTAGATGGGCGCCGAGGAGGCTGCTTCTTGGGGATAATCAATGGGTTGACTTTCAGATGGTGGTAGATGAATTTGGGATTCACCCCTGGGGCTTTGTAAGCATTCCAGGAAAATACATCAAGATTTCTTTTAAGGAACTCTATTAGCTATTCTTTATCTTGAAGAGGCAACTGAGATCCGACCTGAAAGAACTAAATCTTTTCATCTAGCGCCCTTGTCTAGATCTTCGGCGAGCGATACTCGATGTTTTAACTGCTATAAACCCCTTTCGGCCTTGGTCGAGGACTCAGTTTCGGGCTTATACTGAATGGCGGCCACTAAGCATTGTCTGGCCACAGATTGATCTCCTTGGATTTCACAAACCTGTCCTTTGGATGGATATTTAACTTTCTGATGCAAAGTAGAGGAAACAGCCCCTGGCGTATGAAGCCAAGGTCTGGCTACAATTGCCATATAGGGGGAATACACGTCTACAACAATGAAATCCACCTCCACTACCTCTGAGCCAGTCTGTACGGGTAATCGTATCTGGCCCTTCGGGGTGACGACTCTTCCTTCAAAACTAACTAGAGGAGAATTGTATGGTGTTAAGTCACTAGGTTTTAGGTTCAGCCCCTTGTAGAGATCAGGGTACATTATCTCTACAGCACTACCCTGGTCCACCATTACCCTCCTCACGTCATACCTTCCAATTCTAAGGGTGATTACTAAAGCATCATCATAGGGTTAGATGGTTCCAATCTTATCTTCGTCTGAGAACCCTAAAACCGGTTGAGTATCCGGTTTAGCTCTCTTTGGACCTTGGCCAAAGTTCCCTGTAGGTAACCGGGCTACTGACATAACTTTGGATGGTTAGGATCTTGTTCTCCCCGGTGCTGCGAAGATGACATTGATAGTTCCCAATGGAGGCTTTGAAGGGTCATCTCTTCGGGGCTCTGAGCTCATCTGACCTCCTCGACCATTAGAGTGGTGCAGGAGGTGCCTCAATTTACCTTTGCGGACTAGTTGGTCCAAATGATCCCACAAGCTCCTGCAATCCTCAGTGGTATGCCCATGGTTTTGATGGTACTGGCAATAGAGATTATGATTACGCCTCTTAGGGTTTCCCACCATCTTATTCGGCCACTTAAATAATGGTTCATTCTTAATTTTTTTCAAAACTTGGTGTACTGGCTCTTTGAATACAGTGTTGACTGCTTGAGGATTTGTTGATCCTGACTGCCCAGCAAAATCTCTCCGCAGTTTACTGTTATTGTAACGATCCGACTTGAAATCCTTCCTCTCTTAGGGGATAACCTTATCCTTTTCCTTCCCTTGTTGTTGATCTTCTTCGACTATTTAATACTTTTTAATACGATCCATGAGCTGACGCATGTTAGTAACTGGCTTACCAATTAAGGATTTCCTTAAACCATGGTCAGTGGGGAGGCCGAGCTTAAACGTGCTAAGGGCCATTCCATCGAAATTGCCCTCCATATCATTAAACATCTCCCAGTACCTATCTGAATAAGTTTTCAAGGTCTCACCCTCTTGCATGCTTAAGGATAACAGTGAAGATAAGGGCCTGGCTACTCTTCGGCATGTGACAAAACTGGAACCAAATGCTTGAGTGAGCTCCTTAAAGGAACTGATGGAGTTTGCTTCCAAGTTGTCAAACCATCTCATTGCAACTGGTCCAAGACTGGATGAGAAAACCTTGCACATTAAAGCTTTATCCCTGGAGTAGATAGTCATCCTTTGATTAAAGTGGCTCACATACTCCACAGGGTCTGTTTTACCATTATAGATAGTGAACGTCGGCTGATGAAAGCGACGAGGGAGCTTTGCTTCTTCAATCCTGCATGTGAAAGGTGACCTAGAGATTTGATTCAAAGCCTTACTCATAGCATCGTTCCCTACACCTCCACGTGATGGGCTTCAAGGTTGCCTCTTGCGATGATGCTCTTCTTCATAGGAAAAGGGTTCACTGACTGGTGTTCGAGATCTCTGCTTGTAAGTGACGTCCTGCTCGTCATCAGAACTTTCATCAGAATATGAAGAAATCCGTTTCCTCTTTACATGGTGTAACTCTCTCTTTAGCCTTTCGATTTCTAGTTGCATGTTTTGGTTCTTCTCTGCATAAGATACGTGACTTCCGCCATGTGACTGGCTTCGATCAGTATACGTAATATGCACACTACCTTCACGATCTTGTCTCTGCTCCAAATTGAGAAAAGGGTCTACGTGTTAGGATGCCCTAGATTCTGTTGGTTGTTGCCCTGGTTTAGCCATTATCAACTGTTGCTTCCACTTTCGCTCAAGCTTTCCCCACAGACGGCGCCGATTGTAGGGTTAGGATTTGTAGCCAAAACCCAAAACAATGAATTTGTAGAGAGTGGGTGAAAGAGCTAGATTGATTGTGAATTTAGCAACGGTTAACTATAATATCCATGTATGAACTAGCATGAAAATACACGTAAAAAAGAAATGAATTGACGCCCGAAGAAATACATTATTGATTGAATAGTGGTTACAGTTCTTAGAGCTATAATAAATTCTTTCTCCCCTTCTTATTCTCTTTTTTCCAATCCCTTTCTTTAGAGATCTTTCTCGTTTATATAGCTTCCTTCTGAACTATCTTCATCGTACACTTGTTCTTCATCCAAGCAATACCTTGAGTATATGTCACATCAGATATCTTCTTTAGTTCTTCAGGAGTGTTAGTAGTTGAAGTTGCACTGTTCAGGAGTCCTCTCCACATAAATGCGGTCAAAAAAGTTGTTGCAGTGCATTAAACACGATGGTAGCAGCTTTTTCCTTTAGATATTTCTTCGCTCTTATCATCTTCAGACATGCCCAGAGTTTATCCTCGTCATTGGAACTGTTAGGCAGATCACTTGGACCTCTTCGGTACTTGTTTGATTGAGACTCTCTATATCTGAGGAGAATATGCTCTTCGGCCAGCTGATGATCTCTTCGGACTATACTCCACAGTCACTTCCAGATATATCTCCCATGTGGAATCCTTTCCAATCATTTTCTTCTCTTTGGACATAACTTAACCCAAAAATGAGGCCCCAGGCCCAATACACAAGGTTGGGCTTTTACCCCCCCCTGTAACAAACAACACTCATCTAATTAAGAGAGAAAATAAGTTTGTAGGATGGTGCTGTACATGTACGTGCCCAATAGTGGGGAGATAGTGGAGCATCTTTTGTTACACTATAGTGTTGTGTTTGAGTTGAGGAACTTTGTTTTTCATCCATTCAATGGGTGTTACCAACAAAGGTCACCAACCTTTTATTTGGCTAGCAGAATTAGATAGACAAGTATTCTTCGAATATTTGAAATTTAGTTCTGTTATGTGTGATGTAGACATTAAAGTAAGCATGTAATATGTGTCGTACTTATAAAGAAATGGAAATTTTAGGAACGTAGTTAACTTGATAATATTGTTTGCTCCTGGATTGTTATTTAATTGGTTTTTAGAATAACTGTCCTTCTTTACATATCCTTTTGTAACTCTTTAGATTCATTTATGTTTAGTCTTATTTAATAAAATACTTATTTACTTAAAAAAAAATGATTTTAAGACTTTTTGAATCATAGATTAGGTTTTCGTATGATCAGTCAAGGTGGACTAGAGGGATTTAGATTTAAGATTTGTTGATTGCATATTGCATACGGAAAAAATGGGGTACTGGACCTTCTGGTAGTACTAGCTAGTAATGCATGATACGAGAGAATATAACCTTTACGGAGGAACTTGCTTGCCGGTGGAGGTAAAGGCCGAAGAATGTATGCAAGTTAGTTAACTTTTATTATTACTAGTCACAAACTCACATTATGCGTGAAAAAAAAAATATAATATAATTATTTTATAATAAAATAATTTAAAATTTGTAAGTTAAATAAATAGTGCACGTGCAATTTAAAAATATTTTGTATTTTTATAAGTTCTATATATATATATATGTGTGTGTGTATGAAAAGCATAATTCAATATTAAGGTTTAAATTATATAATTATAATTTTTTTTATATGGATAGAGAAGAAAGTAAATGTACACCCCCATCTCATAGAACACATATAACATGTTACATTAAGTTTAAATTATTACATAAGTTTAGAATTGTAGCATTTTTTTTTTCCAAAATATAAATATAATGCTATATTATTGAAACTAGAATTTTAATGTAACATTTTTGAATATTTATCATTTTTATTACTTTTTAGGGTGCATGTCTATAATTTCTAATACCTATTTTTTGTTTACATTTTTAACTAAAAACTAAAGAGTCTCGCCCAAATAGATTTCATACTTTCCAACCAAAAAATTTAGAAAACAAAATTTGAGCCTAAAACTAGAAAAGGCAACATACAAAAGGAATCAATTTATAGTCCAATTAGTCCAAAATGGACTGAAATGGACCAAAGCAAACCAAAATGAACTGATGATGACCGAACTAAATTGAAGTGGACTGAAGTACACTAAATGGATCGACGTGGACTGAATAGGACCAAAGTGGAGTGAATGGACTGAATAAGACAAACTAGAGTAGAATTGTGGGGTGTAGAGAGTAAAAGCTAAGGTTCAAGTCTCCAAGAGAGAACTTTACACACATATACACTTAGGGTCTGTTTGGGATCTGCTTATTTTGTTGAAAATAATTTTTTTTTGCTGAAAGTACTGTAAATAAAGATAAAAGTTAGCTAAAATAGTACAGTGGGACCCATGAATAGTACTAAAAAGTGCAGTGAGGTCATGAATAGTAGCAAAAATAGACTGAATAGTAAAATAAGCCGGCTTTTTAATATGGCGCCAAACACACACTTCTGTTTGAGATCCACTTATTTTGCTGAAACTAAAATTTTTTTGCAGCAAGTACTATAGATAAAGGTAAAAGTTAGCTGAAATAGTACAGTGAGACCCATGAATAGTACCAAAAAGTGCAGTAGGGCTCATGAATAATAGCAAAAATAAGTTGTATAGTAAAATAAGCTGACTTTTTAATTTGAAGTCAAACGCACATTTAGATTAAACTAGAGTAGAATTTCTATCATGTATCAAACAAACAAAAAAGCGTAGCAATAATAAGTGCTTCTGCTTCTAAATATTATATATATATATATATATATGTGTGTGTGTGTGTGTATGGGGGGGGGGGGGGGTAAAAGCCCAACCTTGTGTANGACAACAGAGAAATATCAAAGGAGGCATGACTCACCACTCGTTTAATGCACTGCACCTACCTTTGAGCCGCATTTATGTGGAAGGACCCCTGAACAGTGCTTCTCACTACCACTCCTGAAGGCTAAAGAAGATTGATGGGACATTACTCAAGTGGTGCCTGGATGAGAACAAATGTGACGGAGAGATAGTAGAAGGAAGCTATATAAACGAGAAAGGTACTCTGAAAGGGGATGAAAAAAAGAGAGAAAGAAGTATTATTTAGCTCCAGAATGTAACCACTATTCAATCAATAAAATTTCTTCGGCAGAGTTCATTGTCCGGCATTAATTCAACTTTCTCATTGGTTCTGTTTAATACTTGCTAATTCACAATTCATTATCCTAGCCCTTTCCCCACTCTCTACAAATTCATTGTTTTGGGTTTTGGCTTCAAAAACTACCCTACAATTGGCGCCGTCTGTGGGGAAAGCTTGGCGAAAGTGAAGAACAACAGTTGATATGGCACAAGGGCAACACAACAGAATCCAGGGCATCCCAACACAGGACCTTTCCCAATGGAGGGAAGCAAAATCGTGAAGGTAGGTCACAATCGTATAGCCAGGGCCAATCCATGGCGGAAGTCACATGTCATGCAAAGGAGAACCCACTGCAACTGAAATGAAAAACTAAAGAGAGAGTCCCATGAAAGAGGAAACGGGTTCTCTCTATTCTGAGGATGATCTTGATGAGAGCGAGAGTCCTTACAGCAGCAAGATCTCAACACCAGCAGGACCTCCTTTGAGGAGCGAATCATCGAAGAGACCAACGTGAAGCCCACACGGGAGGAGAACGATGCCATGAGTAAGGCTTTGAACACAATATCTGAGTCCCTTTCACCGCAGGATAGAGGCAGACTCCCTCGGCGTTTACAGACCACGTTCACCATCTATAATGGTAAACGACCCCGTGGAGATGTGAGCATTTAACACAAAGGATGGCTTCTACCCAGAGAGAAGCCTATGTGCAAGGTTTTCCCTTCCAGTCTGGACCTGTGCAATGAGGTGGTTTGACTTGGAAGCACTCCATCAATCCTTAAGAGACTCACTCAGCATTGGTTCCCGTTTTGTTACATGCCGAAGAGCGGTCAGCCGTTATCTTCACTGTATCCTTACATGCGGAAGGTGAGACCTTGAACATACTCAGATAGGTACTGGGAAATGTTAATGATGGAGAGGACAATTTCGATGAATGGCCCTAGCACTTAAGCTCGGCCTCCCACTGACACGGTTTAGGGCGTTATTGGAAGCCAGTTCAAACTGCGTCAGCTTATGGACGATTAAAAGTATTAAAGTTCGAAGAAGATCACACAAGGGAAGGGAAAGGAAAGGTTATCCTACAGAGAGAGAGGATTTCAAGTCGGACGTACAATACAGATAAACCGCGAAGGATTTTGCCGGGCAAGGGATCAAATCCTCAAGCCGTCAACCGTGTTCAAAGAGCCAGTACACCAAGTTGAAGAAAAATAAGAATGAATCTTTTAGTGTGGCCGAATAAGATGTGAAACCCCGAGACGCACTATAATCTCTATGTCAGTACCATCAAACCATGGGCATACCACTGAGGATTGCAGGAGCTTGTGGGATCATTTGGACCAACTGGTCGTTATCTCTATGTGTGTCCGAGGTCCTTCTCCCCCTTGACACTTGTCAAATAGATCACTTGAACCTCCCATACTCGTGTTTGATCAAACCTCTTCGGATCCGAGGACGCATGACTACTCGGACATATGAGTATCTCCTCGGATGGTATACGTGCTCATCCCCAGGCGTCCCCCATTGGCGTGGGCTTCCGACTGAAGGCCTTATCTCCTCGGATGAAGAGTGTTCCTCATTCAGGGCCTCGGGCCCAATAAGTTGGGCTGGGTTTTTCTCCCCCCACAATATATATATATTAACATTTAAAACAAATAAATTTAGTAGCCTTTTAATAATTTTACTAGTATTTTTTTTTGTAATTAATTATATACTAATTAAGCTTCGAAGTTATAAGTAGTAAGGGTCTGTTTGAGATTTGCTTATTTTGTTGAAACTAAAAACTTTTTGCTGAAAGTACTGTAAATAAATGCAAAAATTAGCTAAAATAGTATAATGGGACCCATGAATAGTACTAAAAAGTATAGTGGGGTTCATGAATAGTAGCAAAAATAAGCTAAATAGTAAAATAGCTAGCTTTTTAGGCGGAGCCAAACGCACACTAAATAATAATAATAAAAAAGTACAAAATGACGATAGGGTAATGTGCTGGGGGTAGGGATGTTGTTAATGCTCCCTCCGTCCCACTTTGTTTGTTATGTTTGAAAAGTTAAACTTTTTAAGGGAACATCATTTATTGTCTTGTCTACCTTTAAAAAATATATAAGTTTCCAAAACTACCCTTAAATAAATTTATCAAAAAATTGAATTATTAAATCTGAAATTACACCCACAAAAATCTGCTCCTTACCTATGTTAGCATTTTTGAAATTACACGTACAAATTGTAATTTATCCTTTTAATCAAATTTGAAAAATCTAAAACTATCACAATACCAAAACTATTGGGTATTGGCACCAAGCATTTTGGATTACTTCAAATACAAATTCTAGTTTATCTTTCAATCAAATCTAAATTAGGAATCTTATTGGCACCAACTCTGATTTTTTTTTTTTTTAATAGTGGCGGCAAAAAAAGAATTAGTCTGGAGTATAAGTGATTTTACAATGGTGGCAAAAAAATTTTAATAGTGGCGGCAAAATTTTTTTAATATTGGGTATTGGCTCCCCATTATCCTTTTGCAAATTGGTTCCATGCCAAAATAAAAATCTATCTGTTGCCTTGCCTCATCTCCTTTATCATTATCCTCTCTTCAATTCTTATCTTTCCAAACAAATTAAGATGAGTGACTTGATAGAGACAAACCTTTTACAACTCAAATCAAAGAAAATTTTTACCAATGCAGAGCGCCAAGCAATATTTGAAACAATGCTTAAACAAAGCAACAAGGTCCTCTTCCTCTTCACCTTGAATGTGATCGTGATATCATTAAGAGAGCTTTTCTTTATCTACAGTAGATGGTGTTAATTCAAGTTGAAGAAAAGTTTTTTTTTTTTTTTTTTCTTTTTTCTTTCCCTTCTTTGGATATTTCTTGAATCCTTAAATTTTCAGTGAGGTGTTTTGTAGTTTTATCTTTGTTGGATTGTTCAGTTTGTTTGTTTGTTTTGTTTTTGTTTTTTTGTTTTTTTTTGTTTTTTTGTGGGTTTCATGAGAGAATGGCATTTAAGATTCCAAGTCAGTTGTTTTTTTTATTTAAACAGTTATTTTTAATGAGACAACTAAAAAGGTGTCTCAATTAGATTGATTTTTTTAAATATTTGTTGGTTTTCTTTTCAAATAGTTTTGAAAATAAAATAGGGGTATAATAGGAATATTAGTAAATTAATGATTTTTATTTTTAGAAACATGACAATATTTTGAGACATTCCAAAATAGAATAGAAGACAAATAAAGTGGGACGGAGAGAGTACTTAATAAGGAAATATTTTCTTTTTTGACAATAGTGAAAAAAAATTAAATAATAAAAAACACTAATGGATTCAAATGAAAGAATCAAGAAACAATAAATACATTACTTGGAGGTTTTTGATAACGTTGTTTGTAATTTTTAAAAATACATATAGATGAAAAAATATATAAAAATATGAATAATGTTGTTTAAATACTAAAAACTGCTGTTTTAGTTACACTACTGCCAAATAGCTCCTTCTTTACTCATCTTTTCACACGTGGGTATTGCTGCCTTTTTTAACTTTTTCCTTTCCACATTCACTGGTTTTCACATCTTTCAATAAAAAAGTTACTGATATACTCTCTCACACATTCTTCCCCTCTTTCAAATTTCAAATGATTTTAGCTCTCCTATTAGTTTTGTCTTTTAAGCTTTCTGTTCTGTATTGTCTCACTTAGTTTAACAGTTTTGGTTTTGAGTTCATTTCGCTGCTTGTGTCGCTATCTACCACCACTCAAAATCTAGTGAGAGGCAATTGGCTTCAGATAAAAAAGAGACAGTGAGTGCGTCAGGGATGAATCCATTTCTATTTTTTTTTTTTTTTTTTCTTTTTTCTTTCCCTTCTTTGGATATTTCTTGAATCCTTAAATTTTCAGTGAGGTGTTTTGTAGTTTTATCTTTGTTGGATTGTTCAGTTTGTTTGTTTGTTTTGTTTTTGTTTTTTTGTTTTTTTTTGTTTTTTTGTGGGTTTCATGAGAGAATGGCATTTAAGATTCCAAGTCAGTTGTTTTTTTTATTTAAACAGTTATTTTTAATGAGACAACTAAAAAGGTGTCTCAATTAGATTGATTTTTTTAAATATTTGTTGGTTTTCTTTTCAAATAGTTTTGAAAATAAAATAGGGGTATAATAGGAATATTAGTAAATTAATGATTTTTATTTTTAGAAACATGACAATATTTTGAGACATTCCAAAATAGAATAGAAGACAAATAAAGTGGGACGGAGAGAGTACTTAATAAGGAAATATTTTCTTTTTTGACAATAGTGAAAAAAAATTAAATAATAAAAAACACTAATGGATTCAAATGAAAGAATCAAGAAACAATAAATACATTACTTGGAGGTTTTTGATAACGTTGTTTGTAATTTTTAAAAATACATATAGATGAAAAAATATATAAAAATATGAATAATGTTGTTTAAATACTAAAAACTGCTGTTTTAGTTACACTACTGCCAAATAGCTCCTTCTTTACTCATCTTTTCACACGTGGGTATTGCTGCCTTTTTTAACTTTTTCCTTTCCACATTCACTGGTTTTCACATCTTTCAATAAAAAAGTTACTGATATACTCTCTCACACATTCTTCCCCTCTTTCAAATTTCAAATGATTTTAGCTCTCCTATTAGTTTTGTCTTTTAAGCTTTCTGTTCTGTATTGTCTCACTTAGTTTAACAGTTTTGGTTTTGAGTTCATTTCGCTGCTTGTGTCGCTATCTACCACCACTCAAAATCTAGTGAGAGGCAATTGGCTTCAGATAAAAAAGAGACAGTGAGTGCGTCAGGGATGAATCCATTTCTGGGTTACTGGTTAGTATCGAACTAGTATCTATTAACTGGCCGAAATCCGATATTTTTCCCGGTTGGCCGAAACAATGCTGGTATGGCCGGTATTTATACCGGAATGAAATTGTTGCAGTTTCTGTACTGGCCAAGCTACCAGTACTAAAAATACTGGTGGTACCGGCCAGTATGGTACGGTATTCACTCCCTTGAATGATACAAGTACGTTTAGTAAGAGATTTCTAGTATATTTGTGTAAGTGTTGTGGAAATACAAGTGAGTTAAAAAATATTGTGGAAATATACATTGTAATGTTTAAACATTAAAAATTATTGTTTAGGTAGCATTACCAAATATTCTCTTAGAGATGTTTGGTAATATTATTTTAGTAATATTGTTTAACTGTTGTGAAAGTATGAATAAGTAAAAAAGTGTTGTGAAAATATGTGTTGTGTTGTACAACGAAAACTGTTGTTTAAATAACACAACCAAACAGACCCTTAAAGACTGAACTAACTAAGATGGACTTACTGTTTATCTAGTTATTAAATATCATTTCATGAAAATTAGTAGTGAAAATTTTCTAAAAAAAATTAGAATATGTCTTATATATTCATATATACAACTCCTAATAAACATAATATAATGGATATTTTTGTTTTTATTTTTTTGAGTTTTCCAACAGTAAAATTCCACTTATTTTCGTGAGTAACATTTTATTAGCCAAATTAATTACACACGTGTGTGTATATATATATATATATATGCATTATATTGGATTTGTGTGTACCTAGGCTATGATGTAGGTGGGTATGTGGAAATGTGTATGATGTATGTTAGTTACAAAATTTGGAACGTCCGTACAAGAGTATTGCACTGATGGATGGTAGTTGCATGTACGGACAGAGAATCAAATACCGTTGTCAATATAGGAAGGTTGTTTTGCATTGCATTCCCACTTGGGCTACTTTCATTTGACTTCAAGTCAATGTCTTCTTTTACACCTTTTTCTATTTTTTCTTCTTTTCTAACGTGTTTTTCTTTTAATCATGTTTGTGTACGTCTATATGCTTTTCTGAGCTTTACAAGGGAAGTAATGGAAACTCTTACAAGCCAAAAGCATGTTAGGAATCTCACTTTTTCTTTCTTGCATAATAGCCTCTATGTGGGTCTTTCCATTGTGTAACTTTTTCGAAGCTGGTTCCGTCGATGCTAAGCTAACCTTCATCATCTCTATTTTTGAAGGATGTGTGTGACATTTTGGCCATTGACTGACTTTACAGAAGAGAAGAAGGTACTGACAGAATGGAGAAGACTGCGGAGAAGAAGAGAGAATTTCCTGCAGGTCGAGGCTTAATAGATTTGGTATTCTCTTGGTCTATCGAAGATGTTCTTAATGAGGATCTTTACCAAAACCAGGTTTGTCCACCATCAAAACTCTCACCACCCTCCTTATTATAAGAAATTAAGTTGTAACGCATGCAGATTATAGAGTACACTATTGATTTCATTAAAGTTTGTTTGTTAGCCAAATGTCAAAAAATATATGAGGATAACAAGATGGATATCACATCTGACCAAATGGGGTATTAATCATTATTATTATTATTATTATTTTGTTATTTTCTTTTTTTATCTACCAATAGAAAGTATATGTTGTCAAGTTGGGGTAACATTAATTTCACATTTGTAGGTTAAGTCTGTTTGTTCATTTGTTTTTTCTTCCCCTTTTTCCCCTCTTCTTTTTTATATCCTCTCATGCAACTATTGGGAAAACGTCGAACTTGTTATGATTGAATAGTGTATGATACCAAATTTTTAGCCATGGCGTAGAATTCCTATATTGTGATTTTATTTGTTTGCATACTTAGACCTGGCACAAAATTTTATGATAATTTGGATGCGGTTACATATTATTTCGTTATGTTCCCATTTCCTAGCAGAGATATAGCCATGCAATTATGTTCAGATCATGTTGATCACACCTGTACATGTACTTAACTTTCCTCTCATGAAAATTGCAGTCCTAACCCTGAAATGACTCACTAACAGGTGAGACTGATCCCGCAAAAATTTTCCTCAACAAATGAATACATGAATTCATTCACTTATCCACTTATTGAGGAAACACGCGCTGACTTGTTATCGAGCATGTCAACACTGCCTCTAGCGCCTAGGTGTGTAATATTGTCATTCAAAAAAGCCAAAAATTTTAAACAACCCAAAGACTTTTTTTACCATGTTACACTTAAAAGTGCGAGTGGATTGCAGAAGGATGGGGGATATGAACCTATGGGTGGAGACATCATTGCCTTGACAAATGTAAGACCAAAATACGTTAAGGATTTAGACAGACCCAACAGACCCTTTCTTGTTGCTTATATTATAAGTGTAAAAGACGACAGATTTCTTACAATATTAGCCTCAAAGCCCATCTTGGCTGAAGAACCAGAGAACAAGAAGAGGGAAACTCTTTATGCTATTTTCCTGATAAACATGACCACAAATATCCGTATATGGAGAGCATTGAACACTCAGCTAAAAGGGAAAAACTCAGATATCATTGGAAAAGTGCTGCAACCAAACTCTGCTGTAAGAATTTTAATCATAGTTTACTTTAATGTAGCATATTTAATGTTTTTGGAAATAATTCTCAGCAACTTTTTTTTTTTTTTTTTTTTAATTCCTTGTAGGAAGCTAAAATTTGTACTTCATGCATTTCTACAAACAATTGCAGTACTACCTATGCAGATGTGAGGTCCAGAATCTGCTCTTCTGATTTAAATGACTCCCAGAAAGATGCAGTTCTTAGCTGTTTCGAAACTAGGAAATGCAATCATCAGAATACTGTCAAACTAATATGGGGTCCTCCGGGAACTGGGAAAACCAAGACCGTTGGTTGTTTACTATTCTGTCTACTTAGAATGAAATGCAGAACTCTTACTTGTGCCCCGTCGAATACTGCAGTTTTGGAAGTGACCCAGCGGCTTCTAAAGAATGTGACAGAGTCACTTGAATATGATACTTATGGGCTTGGAGATATACTTTTATTTGGAAATAGGGAGCGGATGAAGATTGATGATCGTCATGACCTTCTAGATGTATTCCTTGATAACCGAGTTACTATACTATATGAATGCCTTCTTTCATCAACTGGTTGGAAAGATACTTTACTATCAATGATTACTTTGCTCAACAAACCTAAACAGCAATCTCATTTGTACATGGAAAATAGAAGAGTGGAAGACCATGAGGAGAATATAAATGAAGGAAAATCTAGAAATAAAGGGATAGATAGGAATCAAGGGAAGGAGATTCATGATCAATCCGCCAAAGACAAGAAGAGCAAGAAAAATCTGAAGAAAGTTATCATCCAAACCTTAAATGAAAACAAAAACAAGAAAAAACAGAAGGAGAAGGTGCCTTCGTGGAAAGAAAAGGGCTTAGAGCATGAGGAAAAACAAAGGGAGGATAGTTCTTCCCAAGAAAAGAAAAATGAAGGACAGGTAGCCAATGAATGTGATAACCCTTTGACATTTGAGGAATTCGTACAGAAGAGATTCAACTGCATTTCAAAGCGTTTGACATTTTTTATGGAAAATTTATATACACACCTACCTACTTCTTTTATTTCATTAGAAGTGGTAAAGAAGATGATCAAAGCTCTTGATCTTCTCAAATCTCTTGAAACTTTGTTGTGTGCTGTTAGTGTTACTGATAAAGGGTTATTAGAGAAAGTCTTCAGAAAAAATGTAGGAAGCGGACTTGGTCACTTAAGGGAATTGAGTATTGTGAGAAATGAGTGCCTTCTTATCCTCAGATCACTTCCTCAAAAATTCCATGTTCCAAATTTTAAAGACGAGGATGCTATAAAAAAATTCTGCCTGCAAAATTCTTGTCTGATTTTCTGCACTGCATCAAGCTCTGCTAAAGTGCATGAAGTAAAGACTGATCTGGAACTACTGGTTATAGATGAAGCTGCTCAGCTTAAGGAATGTGAATCAACCATTCCTTTACAACTTCGTGGCCTCCGCCATGCTATTCTCATTGGGGATGAACGTCAACTGCCTGCGATGGTTAAAAGCAAGGTTTAAAGTTTTATTATTATGGATAATGGTTATTTTCTTGTTCTTTTCTTGTTTTGAATTATCAATGTAACATCCTTAAATTTTTTTATTACTAGATATCTGAGGAAGCTGAATTTGGAAGAAGTTTGTTCCAGAGGCTGGTATTGATAGGACACAAGAAACACATTCTAAATGTCCAGTATAGGATGCATCCATCCATAAGCTTATTCCCAAATAGGATGTTCTATGAAAATCATATTTTGGATGGCCACAATGTCAAAGGAAAAAGCCATGAGAGGCGTTTCCTTCAGGGGAAGATGTATGGCTCCTACTCTTTTATAAATGTAGCACATGGAAAAGAGGAATTCGATAACAGCCATAGCCTGCAAAATATGGTTGAGGAAGCTGTGGCATCTGAGATTGTTTCAAGCCTTTTCAAAGGTATGTATAAAATAGCAAATAACCCTAGTCTCAATTTTGGTAAAATGTTTTGGTAGGAAGGTTAGTTTTGGTTATCTTGATCATCAACAAGTAATTGTGTTCCATAGTCTCAATTTCTTTTGTTTCTCCTTTCACTCCTAAAGAATCAGTTCGCACAAAGAAGAAGGTTAGAGTTGGTATCATCTCACCATACAAGGCTCAAGTCCTTGCAATTGGAGAGAAGGTGAAAAACTACAGTGAAGATCCTAATGATGACTTCTCCATTTGTGTTCGCTCTGTTGATGGATTCCAAGGTGGTGAGGAGGATGTGATAATTATCTCTACTGTCAGATGTAATAAGAATGGAATAGTTGGTTTTCTTAAAAATCATCAAAGAACAAATGTGGCTCTAACTCGTGCCAGGTAACAGATAATGTATAAAGTATAGACTTCACTATGGTGCAGAGAAAACATGTTTTGAGGCTCTAGTGGTTTTGCAATTAATAGGCTTGGTCTCACTTTGCAGGTATTGCCTTTGGATATTGGGAAATGAAGCAACTTTAGCTAAAAGGAACACTATTTGGAAGGAATTAGTCATTGATGCCAAGAAACGGAGGTGCTTCTACAATGCCCATGAAGACAAGGGTTTGGCTCAGGCTATTACAGTTGCCTTGGTTGGATGTAACCAAACGCACATTTTACTCAACATGGATTCTTTTCTGTTCAGAAAAGCTAGATGGATGGTATGCTGATTTTTTTTCTTCTAATAGTTGTAATGATACGTTAACTTGTAAAGATGTGTCGTCATCAGTTTCAAACATTAATTGGTTGACCCTCATTTTATTGTCTGATATAGGTCTCCTTCAGCAAAGATTTTTTGAAATCTATGTCAAGACTTAAAGATGCTGAGACTTGTACAAAAGTACTTACTTTATTGGAAAATCTTGCAAATGGTTGGCGTCAACCTCAAAGCAAGAAAAATCTCTATGTCCATCATGGAGCTTCTTCACAATTATTAGAGCAGTACAAGGTCAAAGGGTTGCTGCATCTAGTTTGGACTGCAGACATTCTCAAGGAAAATTCGAACTACATTCAGATTCTGAAGGTCTGGGACATTTTGCCATTATCTGAAATGCCAAAACTAGCAAATCAACTTGATGTCCTATTTGAGAGTTATACTTTGGAAAAGATAAATCACTGCAAACACAAAAGCCTCAGTGGGTATGCATCCTGTCTTAATTCATTCTTATCAACTAACTGCTATTCAATTTTGTCCTTGATTGTGAAAAATGTCATTTTTGAAGCTAAATTGGGGAAGTGCTTTCTTTTTCTCTCTACCATCTTTGAACCTTTGACAATGGGATTAACAGCAACACATATGACTAACCACCAGGGCAACAAATACGGCTAGTATTATGGTTGAGTTTTTAATTAAATTTTCTGGTTGGAAACAACATGATACAATATGCCTTACGATAAAGCATTTAATCAAGTGAACTTAGCCAAAGGAATCTCCCAATTAGACTATTAATGCATATACACACACATATATACATATCTAGAGAGAGAGAGAGAGAGAGAGAGAGAAGATCTAGTGCCTGTTTGGTAAAACTTTTTCAAACCGTGCTTTTTTACAGTATAGCTTTTTGAACAAAATTTTTTCTTTTTTTATGTACTATTTATTTAAACAATCTTATTTTCAAAAAGCTGTAATTAAACTATACCAAATGGGCAACTAGATTGACATAAATCACTATTTAGGCTAGGGAATTGTTCCAGAAGATGTGACTTAACTTAAGCCTGCGGGGTGGGGGAAAGGAAGTCGATTTAAAATATATATATATATATATAATAACAAGATTTCCTTCATGGAGACCTAACACCATTTTATTTGCTACAGGTGTTTAGTTGTTCCAATGAGATGGCCAGTCAACTCAAGTAGTTGTCCCGAAGCTGATCCTGTATTGTCCCTTTCGGAACCATTAGCTTCACTCAGTCTGAGGGATGAGTCAAAATCATCATCTACAACACGTGTGAGTAACACCAGTAATTATCCAACTAATTAATTTGTCTACTTTTGAATAGCTCTAAAAGAAGAGCTTAGGGAAGTTTTTAGTTTTTATTCAATTTAAATATGAACTTAAATTGTCAAATGGGAGTTATCCATGCTGTTGCAGTATGGTATTAATTAAATACAGCAACAGCATGTTCTGCTTTGCTTTGGGTGACTAGCATATTTTGCTTTGCAAAAATCATAATACTGCATATAATGTGACCCACACGCTTGAAGAAATCCCTACAGAGAACTTGAAATTATGTCCTGATAAATATTATTTCTTTCCTTTGACTTGGTATGAACCATGGTCAAACCTGGACTGTCATTTTAAGAAAACTTTAGGGGTCATTATTCACAAGGGAAATTGGTTTAGTTTTTCCAATTTATTTTCTTAACAGCTTTGTCCTTATATATATTGTTCCTAATTTGTGACATAATCTGAACTCCCACCAGAATCATGAGATAAGTCATGGTTTTTTTTTTTTCCTTACTGTTTGTTTTTCCAATCAATGATTTTCAGAATTAATTCAAAGCACACAACTGGGAGAAGTGTTGTTACAAATAAATGGGAAAGAAAGCTGTCGGATGACTAATCACGTACGTTTACCTTCTTACTGGTGATAGAATTTGAGTATTTTAATTCTGAAGCTATCTTTATTTTTACCTGATATTTACTTGAGTCAATTGTTCATATTAAAATTTGAACTAAAACGAAGGCTATACATTCATCACCAACCTGAAACGTTTCTAACATATTATACATGTTCTATCCATTTTAACTACAGTCCATGCACCTTATTTTCTTTTTCTTCTTCTTCTTTTCCCCCCTTCTACTTACATAATGAAAAAGTCTATTATATGAAAATTTGAAATGATTAGACCTAAAATACTAATAAGTAGATTTTTCTAATCAATATGTAGATTTAAAATGATTAAGTGTAAGATGTCATTTCAAATTCATAACACAAGTGTTTTTATTGGATCAAAATCCTCAAAATTCAAATCTAATCATATTGTTAAAATTCATAATAAATCATTTATACTGGTATTTTTTCTCTAATCTATTGATTTTAAATCCTCAAATCCAAATGCAACCCTAGAGTATGCCAAAATCTATGAGTTGGTTTTGTCTGCTTAATATGCATGCTTTCTAAGACTCCCCTCATTGTTGACATGTCCTCTGCAATTCCAAGACTTTCAGACAGTGGAGACCTCTAGAGAAGCCGCAAGAATGGTTTCGTAGGAGTTGCTGTACACAAGGACACAAAAATAGCTTATGCACTCTCTTACTTATTACAAGGTTTCTTAGTTTGCAAAGATAAATGTAATATCTAGTGCACAAAACTCTTACTAGCGGTTGAGTAATCAGGTACAGTTGTTACAAGACGAGTGCCTTTGAGAAGGGGAAAAAAACAAAACAAAATGTTCAGGCATAATGTAAAAATGGTGTGAATTATTCAGGAAGTTTCAGTTGGTTGTAATTATATCCAATCACAAATGAGAAATTGCGAAATTGGCTTTGTTGATGACTTTGATAAAAGATATGTATGTAATTACCTAACCCTGAAATTACAAATGGAGAATTTAGCAGGAGATTCTATTTACATACTACAAATCACAGATGGAGAATCCTTGTCCTTTTTTATCTCTGACTAATCATTGTTAAATAGAATCATGAGAGATGATTTATGAATCCATTTATCCATGTCCGGAGTGAAAGAGTTGGAAATGCTAGATCATGTAATTCTAACATAGAAACAAACTAGACAAGGCAAAATTCTATGTTAGAGAACACATGTCATGCATTCAATATATACATCATTTCTCTCACAATGTGTAAATCCCATAGCTATGGAACCCACACTGCAAGAGAGATGATTCATGATACATTAGATAACTACTGTGAATTGCAGAGGCTTAGGCCTAAGTACCATTGTCAATCCCCTTCCTAAAAGGCCTAAGAATGTTAACTTGAGACTGGAGCACAATAGTAAGGAAATATTTCGCTGGCTTATTTTGGTAATATTTCCCACATGTATCCAGCAAAGCCCTCTATTTCCTTGTTTTTAAGTTTTTGGCACATTTGTCATAAACTTAAGTAAATTTCTGGCATTAATTCTTTAAGAGGCATTTATGCAATCAAAATATGTGATGCCGAGCTACATGCGAAGCATCATTTTAGGAAGACTGGCTTGAAATAGCTCTGATGGTTAGCACCAGGAAAATAAATAAATAAAGAGCTGGTCCTAACATAATGTTCATCTTTCAGTTCTTTCGATCCTCATCATAATAACAAATAAATTTCGTATTCTATTGATATATTTAGTTTTGTAAATTACATATGGAAAATCAGCGTAATGGCCTTATCCTTATCAGCCAATCCTTATACATGTACATACAATCTAGAGACACTGAACTAAATTAACCTTTGAAAATTATGGACCTATATACGTAGTCCAAAAGTTGAAATGGAACAACATCAAGATTAAGTTGTAAACGAACCATGCACAAAAACAGGCAGTAACAAAAGCAATTGCTGTCTTGACAGGCAGTAACAACAGCGGTTACTGTCTTGAGTATCGATCTACAAGTGCCTTAGCTTTCTCTGGTGCAAAGAACCGTGCCTGCACATAAGCCATAGATACTAGCTTACATCCCTGATGTGTGCATATGTGTGTACATACTATATAGACAATATATAAGTGCCAAGGTTCTACACAAGCATGATAATCATTGCAATTACATAAAAAGATACAGAACGAGATGACCCCTTCCCCAAGAGATCCATGGTTTTAAACTTCAAATTGTACCCAATCAACGTCGCTAATACAAAGAGAAGTCAAAAGTCGTGAGGCTTTGCAATTGGATACAATTATTCTATCAAAGTCTCTTAAAAATATTTTAGTTGCGAATTAGGAAAATCCAACACTTCAAGAGTTGCTCTAAACTCCAAGCCCTCCCGGATTAGTTCAAAAGAAGAGAGTTAAAAAAAATAAAAAAATAAAAAAATAAAAAAAATCGACTGGAATAGAAAATATATATGCATAGGCATGCTCATTACCTGTCAACATAAGCCATAATCACCTCAACTCTTTTACCATTACTCCATTAGATACTTGGAATATAGTGAGCATGGATCCACAATTACATAACAAAAACAACCATAACATTAATAAAGAAAGAAAAGAAAAGAATATATCCACAAAACTTAAAAAGCTGTAGTGCCTATTGTAGCTTGCTGGTGTTACTTGTGCGATTGAGGTAGAATAATGCCCATATGAACATAGACACATACATGAATACATGATTATATGTATATTTACAATGGCAGAGCCAAGATTTCAGTTTTTTTTTTTGGGGGGAGGGGGGGGAAAGATTAAAAAATAATAAAAAAAGAGCCTAAAATTATTAATCGATATTAATAATAAAATTATAAACAGCAATAATTGTCATTCAAAATCTATTAAAATTAAATAATCGTAAAATAAATAAACAATTGTAAAACATTCCTGACGATCAATCATCAAAGTAAGAGATTAATCTATATACATCAAGTTTAGACATTTAATTTGATTCCTCAAAATAAATTGAGAAAATAAATTTTGACTTTTCTTTCTCTATTCTTCTAATTATTTAAATTTTAGATTTAGGATAAAAATCAAAATTTGAAACTATGAAAACACAAGAAATAAAGGAGAAATAAATAATGAATGCTTTACTGCTTTAGTGCCATACAAGATATTATTATTATTATTATTTTGTATAAAGTTTGAATTCCATGTGGTTAAACTGAAATGAAAGGAAAGAAATTTGGATAAGTAAAAAGAAAAAGGATTGAAATTGCCAAATTGGTCAAAAGTTTAAACAGGTTTGGTGGCAGTGGCATTTATTTTGTGTCATGCTCATTATTTAAAGTGGAGGAGTTGTTTGAGTAATACCACAAAATCTCATAATATTTTTACAATAAATTTAAATATCAGTATATCATTGGTCAAAATAAAAATAAAAAATATTTATTTTGAGATGCATCTAAACTAAAAATAAGAGTACTGTGAAAATATTGTGA
Organism: Quercus suber; assembly: GCF_002906115.3. Classification (NCBI taxonomy): domain Eukaryota; kingdom Viridiplantae; phylum Streptophyta; class Magnoliopsida; order Fagales; family Fagaceae; genus Quercus; species Quercus suber. The sequence goes on along the minus strand of NW_027069495.1, from coordinate 825,067 downwards.
AAATTTGTTGCATTTTTAAACTTTCTCAAATAAAAATGTGTATTTTATTTATTTAATTATTCCATGTTAGGGGTATGGTTTGCTTTATAAAAAAATATGAGGACTTTTTTGGGAGGATTCAGGGGGGCAGGTGCCCCCTGGCCCCCCTCTGGCTCCGCCCCTGTATGTTGGTACATAAATATATGTATATGTATTTCCAAAGACACTATTATAGATGCATACATATATATGTGTACGTACATTTCCATATTCATGCATATGCCAATAAATATTCATATACTCACCTGAATAAACATCCTCTCCGCATCTCCAACTTTACCGTTTTCTTTCAAAATGATTCCCTGCAGAGGAATAATACCAATAAATTTTATATGCAAGTCCAGTTCATTAGAATATACATGTCGTAGCTGGTATTGGCATATTTTGATGAGATATGCTGGTGTATTGGTAAAAAATAATTTTCAGCATTATTTCTAAATCAACAAACATTCCAAGCTAGCTATTTGGCAAGTACATTCATTACATAAATACGAGAGAGAGAGAGAGAGAGAGAGAGAGGAACCTTAGCTAAGTAACCACGGAAGTGATCTGGGTGACTAGAGATGAGGCGGTCGTAAACAGATACGGCATCACTGATATGGCCCCAGTCTGAATATGCTTAACCAAGAAGTAATTCAACCTGAAATAAAACTCATTGCAAAGGACACAATGGCAAAAGACAACCAAGAAAAAGAAGCCACTGAAAATCAGATTTCATTTAAGAGAAATCAATTGAAGGATATCTGATACTTAAAAACATTAGAAATAAAATAAAATAGTCAAAATTTTAAAATAAAAAACAGACATTATGGAACCTGAAAGATTCAGCTATCATCTTAATTTGGTGTATGTATTCTTGAGATTTTTTTTCACATGTACTCTTATATATATCATTACCCACGGAAAAAAGGATTTTTTTTTTTTAAATTTTTAAATTGAGGATACAACAAATACAACAGAGGAAAGGCATGTTTGAATATCTCATATAAAGGAGCTCTAGATTTATTTTCTAGATTTGGCATATTTGAACAAATTCATAATTATTTTTTAGTAATACTATAGTTAGTATATAACTCTTACAAATCTATATAATCTATATCTATATAATATATAAAAACTGAAGCATATTATTTATTATTGTCATGTTTCTATTTAGCCACATTAGCATAGATTTGCGGTTCAGTTTGGTCCATTCAGTCAACTTTGGTCTATGTCGGTCCACTTCGGTTGATTTAGTCATCTTCAGTCCATTCAGTCTATTTTGGTCAATTTCATTCAATTTTGGACTAATTGGGCCTTACATTAATTCTTTTTGTAGGTTGCATTTTTTAGTTTTGAGCTCAAAATTTTTTATTTTCTTAATTTTTGGATTGAAAAGTATGAAATTTTAGTCTATTAGGGCCATACTATTTAGTTTTTAGTTAAAAAAATACCAACAAAATAGGCATTAGACTTTAGAGATGTGATCACTAAAAAAACAATAAAAATGATAAATATTCAAAAGATTACCTTAAAATTCAATTTTTAATAATATAGGCATTATATTTACATTTGGAAAGGAAAAAAAATTCTATAGTTCTAAACTTATGTAATAATTTAAACTTAATGTAACAAGTTAGATGTGTTCCATGGAATAATGGTGTACATTTTTTCTTTTTCTTTTCCATCTATATAAAACAATATTATAATTATAATTTAAATCTTTTTATTACATTATATGTTCTATTACATAAAACTTATAAAAATTAAAAAAATACTTTTAAATATAACATGTGCACTATTTAATTTTCGCGTGAGTTTGCGACTAACGACTAGTAATAATAAAAGGTAACTAACTTGCATTCATTCTTTGGCCTTTACACTACATTCAATCATAAACTAGTTCTTGCTTTTCCTTTCGTAAAGGTTATATTCTCTAATATCATGCATTACTAGTACTACTAATACCCCATTTTTCCTATATGCATTATGTGTTCATTTGTTTGAACCCCTTATAATAGATTGTTTAACCTAATATATTAAGGAAGTGATTACTTAGGTTAATTATGAGATCTAGGTTAAACTAGTTCTTACTTTTCCTTTGTAAATGTTACATTCTCTAATATCATGCATTACTAGTACTACTAATGCCCCATTTTTCCCACATGCATTATGTGTTTGTTTGTTTGAACCCCTTATAACAGATTGTTTAACCTAATATATTAGCCAAGTGATTACTTAGGTTAATTATGAGATCTAGGTTAGACAGTGAAAGATCATATCATGCACATCAGCTAAAAAATAAAGAACACAAAGATATAATCACCCAGAAAAACCAATAAAACAAATCATTTCAAAGTAAAACCCTGGGGAAGATTTGACATATCTATCCTCAAGGTAAATAAATCCACTAACAGAGAATTGAAATTTTTACAACAAGATTTAACCCTAAATCTATTGCTAACTCCAGTAGTATCTTACTGATATGACGACATGCAAGTTCTGAATCCACGTACTCTTCTCTCTTGGATTTGCAGCACAGAATCTCCCATGCTTATGACTTTGAGATCCCACTTGTTGATCTTGCAGTAGCAATTAGATTCTACAAGCACTTGATTGTAGATCTTGTTCTGGTAGATACTTATGGAGTTAAAAGGTACAAAACCTCTCAGATCTTATAGGAGTAACTCACAAGTCTTCTAAGAGTCTTCAAAACGTAGTTAGGGTTTTCCTTTTATACTTAAGAATATTGGACTGAAACCCTAAACATTTTCGTGAGCTTAGGCCTGATTTAAAATTTTGCAAAAACTACTTTACTATGATTTTCGATCAGTTGAACTTATTCTTCAATCGGTCGAGCTTCACTAAATTTCAATTTTTTTCCTACAACTTGAATGTTCTTGAGACTTGACTTGAATCACCTTGAGCAATGTCTAAGACCCATTCTAGACATGTTTTTGTTCTTGGTTTGCCAACATAAACAAATTAGAACTCTAAACATTTAATTCTAAATCTTTAGAACCTAACATTATGCAATCGACAAATCCTAAAATCTAAATCCTTTTAGCCCACCTTGATTGATCATACGAAAACCTAATCTATGATTCAAAAAGTCCTAAATCATTTTTTAAGTAACTAAGTGTAGGGTCAGTTTTTGCGGCCCATGCCCAAGGAGGTATGGATTCGGAACCCACCGAGCCCAAAACAATAAATTTTGTAGAGAGTGGGTGAAAGGGCTAGGCTAATAATGAAAATAACAGTATTAAACAGCAACACCAATGGGAGAAGTTGAATTAATGTGCTCTCGGACTAATATGAGTACTCTGTCCGAAGAGATGTTTTTCATTGATAATCTAGGGTTACAATTCCTGGAGCTACAACCATCTAATATCTCTTTTTCCTCCCCCCTTTTTCCGATCCCCACTATCAGAGGCACCCTTCCTTTATATAGCATTGTCATCTTCCATCTCCTCCGTCCACTTGTTCGTCATCCAGGCACCCACTTGAGTGTATGTCCCATCACCCCACTTTTAGCCTTATGTGAGTGGCGGTAGCTGAGAATGCACTGTTCAGGGGTCTTATCCACATAAATGCGGCCAGGAAGGTAGGTGCCGTGCATTAAATGTGGTGGTCGAAGTATGCCTCCTTACTATTTCTCTGTTCCCGTTATCTTTATGTGTATCCGAGATTCCTCTCCCTCTTGACACCTGTCAAATAGATCACTTGAAACTTCCCTGCTCGTGTTGAGTCAAATCTCTTCGGATCCGAGGATGCAAGACTACTCGGACCATGAGCATCTCCTCGGACGGTATACGTGCTCACCTCAAGGTATCCCTCTTTGTAGTGGGCCTGACTGAAGGCCTCACCTCCTCGGACGAAGAGTGATCCTCGTTTAGGGCCTTGGGCCCAAATAAGTTGGGTTGGGTTTTTCTCCCCCCACACTAAGTATTTTATTGAATAAGACTAAACATAAATGAGTCTAAAGAGTTACAAAATGATATGTCTATAGCAGCATTTGTAAAACGTGGTAAAAAAATTCTATAGCCGTTTTTAAAAACGTTGGTATAGACTAGTCGGGTCTATTACCACGATGCAATGCCGACACTACAAAACGCGGCTATAGCTCAAATAAACCTATACCCGAGTTTTTAGGAGCTACAACCGTGTTTTAAAAATGTGGCTATAGACCTGTTTTTTTTGTAGTGACAAAAGGAAAATGATTCTAAAAATCCAATTAAGTAATGATCTAGTAAACGATATCATCAATTGCATCTGTTCCTAAAATTTCCATTTCTTTATAAGTACGATAATTACGTTCTTACCTTAATGTCTACATCAAATATAACGGGACCAAATTTCAAATATATGAAGAAAATATGCCTACTGGATTCCGCCAACCAAATAAAAGGTCGGTGATGTATTTTTGTTAACACCCATTGAATGAATGAAAAACAGAGCTCCACAACTCAAATGCAACACTGCAATGTAACAAAAGATGCTCCACTTTCCCCACTGTTGGGGCACATACAACAACATCCTACAAGCTTGTTTTCTCTCTTAATTAGAAGGGCACTATCTGTTACACATGTGTAATAAGTTTTAGCCTAATTAAAATATCACAATTGAGAAGGCCTCTCCCCCATACTATCATCCATACAAAGAAAGAGACCTTGTAAGTCTCTGTCTCAGTCTTTTATTTTCAACATCGTAAATTTCTCTCTTTTGTGCAGTTTTATTTTTTGGTTATAAAAGGTTAACTAATTGGGTTGTTCATACAACCTTTTTTTATATTAATAAATACGATAAAATTTGCAATCTATGGTATTTACTTAGGTAATGCCACAAACAGGTTCTTTTTGATATAGGTGTGTGTATATATATATATATATGCATTATATTTGATTTGCGTGTACCTAGGCTATGATGTGTGTGGGTATGTGGAAATGTTTATAACATATGTTAGTTACAAAATTTGGGGCGTCCATACAAGAGTATTGCACTGTTGCATGGTAGTTGCATGCATGGACAGAGAATCGAATACCGTTTGTGCAAGGATTAAGGAAGAAGGCAGGAAGCAAAGTTAGTTTTGCATTCCCACTTGGGTAACTTTCATTTGACTTCAAGTCAATGTCTTCTATTACACCTTTTTTTCTATTTTTTCTTCTTTTCTAACGTTTTTCTTTTAATCATGTTGCGTACGTCCATATGCTTTTCTGACCTTTACAAGGAAAATGTAATGGAAACTCTTATAAGCCAAAAGCATGTTAGGAATCTCACTTTTTCTTCCAAGTTGGTTCCGTCGATGCTAAGCAAACCTTCATGGTCTCTATTTTTAAAGGGTGTGTGACATTTTGGCCATTGACTGACTATACAGAAGAGAAGAAGGAACTGACAGAATGGAGAAGACTGCGGTGAAGAAGAAAGAAGTTCCAGGTCGACGCTTAGTAGATTTGGTACTCTCTTGGTCTATCGAAGATGTTCGCAATGAAGATCTTTACAAAAACCAGGTTTTATCAAAGATCAAGCAATTGAAAAACTATATTTCTCATTAATGAATCAAGATTACAGAGGCTATATATATATATAACAATTTGTACAGGTGTGAACACAAATAAAACTAACTAACAAACTTCCACACGTGTAGCTACAGGACTAACTAACTTCTAACTGACTTCATCACGTGTTAGCACTTAAGTGAATATCTAAGGTATTAAACTACAGGTCGTATCAGTGTTAAGCTCTACTTGTTGATCTGTCGTTTTCATGCTCTGTTGTTGAGTCACCAGCTTTGTTAGCAATACTGCTCTTGGTAGCTTCAGGTTCAATTCTCTCCAAACTGTGATACGCCCCCTCAAGAGCAGCAGGTGTATGAATATTAATCATCCCCATCCTTTTAATGAGGACATCAAATTGATTGTAATTCAAAGCTTTAGTGAGTAGATCAGCCAATTGACAATTGGATCGAACATGATTCAGCTTGATCACTTTCTCAAGCACCTTATCTCTAACCACATGACAATCTATTTCTATATGTTTTGTTCTCTCATGGAAAACTGGGTTAGATCCAATATGCAAAGCAGCTTGACTGTCACAGAACAATAAGGCCTCCTTGTCATGAGTCACTCCAATGTCTTTGAGGAAATACAAAATCCATACAATCTCACATGTTGCCACTAAATCTTATTTATATATATATATATATATCATTACCCACGGAAAAAAGGATTTTTTTTTTTTTAATTTTTAAATTGAGGATACAACAAATACAACAGAGGAAAGGCATGTTTGAATATCTCATATAAAGGAGCTCTAGATTTATTTTCTAGATTAGGCATATTTGAACAAATTCATAATTATTTTTTAGTAATACTATAGTTAGTATATAACTCTTACAAATCTATATAATCTATATCTATATAATATATAAAAACTGAAGCATATTATTTATTGTTGTCATGCTTTTATTTAGCCACATTAGCATAGATTTTCAGTTCAATTTGGTCCATTCAGTCAACTTTGGTCTATGTCAGTCCATTTCGTCATCTTCAGTCCATTCAGTCTACTTTGGTCAATTTCAGTCAATTTTGTACTAATTGGGCCATACATTAATTCTTTTTGTAGGTTGCATTTTTTAGTTTTGAGCTCAAAATTTTTTTATTTTCTTAATTTTTGGATTGAAAAGTATGAAATTTTAGTCTATTAGGGCCATACTATTTAGTTTTTAGTTACAAAATACCAACAAAATAGGCATTAGACTTTAGAGATGTGATAGCTAAAAAAACAATAAAAATGATAAATATTCAAAAGATTACCTTAAAATTCAATTTTTAATAATATAGGCATTATAGTTACATTTGGAAAGGAAAAAACATTCTATAATTCTAAACTTATGTAATAATTTAAACTTAATGTAACAAGTTAGATGTGTGCCATGGAATAATGGTGTACATTTTTTTTTTCTTTTCCATCTATATAAAATAATATTATAATTATAATTTAAATATTTTTATTACATTATATGTTCTATTACATAAAACTTATAAAAATTAAAAAATACTTTTAAATATAACATGTGCACTATTTACTTTTCGTGTGTGAGTTTGCGACTAACGACTAGTAATAATAAAAGGTAACTAACTTGCATACATTCTTTGGCCTTTGCACTGCATTCAATCATAAACTAGTTCTTGCTTTTCCTTTCGTAAAGGTTATATTCTCTAATATCATGCATTACTAGTACTACTAATACCCCATTTTTCCCATATGCATTATGTGTTTGTTTGTTTGAACCCCTTATAACAGATTATTTAACCTAATATATTAACTAAGTGATTACTTAGGTTAATTATGAGATCTAGGTTAAACTAGTTCTTACTTTTCCTTCGTAAATGTTATATTCTCTAATATCATGCATTACTAGTACTAACAATACCCCACTTTCCCCATATGCATTATGTGTTTGTTTGTTTGAACCCCTTATAACATATTGTTTAACCTAATATATTAGCCAAGTGATTACTTAGATTCATTATGAGATCTAAGTTAAATAGTGAAAGATCATATCATGCACATCAGCTAAAAAATAAAGAACACAAAGATATAATCACCCAGGAAAACCAATCAAACAAATCGTTTTAAGGTAAAAACCTAGGGGAAGATTTGACTTAGCTATCCTCAAGGTAAATAAATCCACTAACAGAGAATTGAAATTTTTACAACAAGATTTAACCCTAAATCTATTGCTACCTCTAGTAGTATCTAACTGATACGACCACGTGCAAGTTCCGAATCCACATACTCTTCTCTCTTGAATTTGCAGCACAAAATCTCCCATGCTTATGACTTTGAGATCCCACTTGTTGATCTTGCAGCAGCAACTAGATTCCAAAAGCACTTGATTGTAGATCTTGTTCCGGTAGATACTTATGGAGTTAAAAGGTACAAAACCTCTCAGATCTCATAGGAGTAACTCACAAGTCTTCTAAGAGTCTTCAAAACGTAGTTAGGGTTTTCCTTTTATTCTAAGGAATATTGGACTAAAACCCTAAACATTTTCATAAGCTTGGGCCTGATTTAAAATTTTGCAAAAACTACTTTACTATGATTTTCGATCAGTTGAACTTATTCTTCGATTGGTCGAGCTTCACTGAATTTCAATTTTTTTTCCTGCACCTTGAATGTTTTTGAGACTTGACTTGAATCACCTTGAGCAATGTCTAAGACCTATTCTAGACATGTTTTTGTTCTTGGTTTGCCAATATAAACAAATTAGAACTCTAAATATTTAATCCTAAATCTTTAGAACCTAAAATTATGCAATCGACAAATCCTAAAATCTAAATCCTTTTAGCCCACCTTGATTGATCATACGAAAACCTAATCTATGATTCAAAAAGTCCTAAATCATTTTTTAAGTAATTAAGTATTTATTGAATAAGACTAAACATAACTGAGTCTAAAGAGTTACAAAATGATATGTCTATAGCAGCGTTTGTAAAACGTGGTAAAAAATTTCTATAGCCGTTTTTAAAAACGTTGGTATAGACTAGTTGGGTCTATTACCATGATGCAATGCCGACACTACAAAACACGGCTATAGCTCAAATAGACTTGTACCTGAGTTTTTAGGAGCTACAACCGTGTTTTAAAAATGCAGCTATAGACCCTAGTGACAAAAGGAAAATGATTCTAAAAATCCAATTAAGTAATGATCTAGTAAACGATATCATCAATTGCATGTGTTCCTAAAATTTCCATTTCTTTATAAGTACGATAATTACGTTCTTGCCTAAATGTCTACATCAAATATAATGGGACCAAATTTCAAATATATGAAGAATATATGCCTACTGGATTCTGCCAACCAAAGAAAAGGTCGGTGATGTATTTTTGTTAACACCCATTGAATGAATGAAAAACAAAGCTTCACAACTCAAATGCAACACTGCAATGTAACAAAAGATGCTCCACTGTCCCCACTATTGGGGCATATACAACATCCTACAAGCTTGTTTTCTCTCTTAATTAGAGGGGCACTATTTGTTACACATGTGTAATAAGTTTTAGCCTAATTAAAATATCGCAATTGAGAAGACCTCTCCCCCATACTATCATCCATACAAAGAAAGAGACCTTGTAAGTCTCTGTCTCAGTCTTTTATTTTCAATATCGTAAATTTCTCTCGTTTGTGCAGTTTTTTTTTTTGGTTATAAAAGGTTAACTAATTGGGTTGTTCATACAACTTTTTTATTATTATTAATAAATACGATAAAATTTGCAATCTATGGTGTTTACTTAGGTAATGACACAAACAGGTTCTTTTTTATGTAAGTGTGTATATATATATGCATTATATTGGATTTGCTTGTACCTAGGCTATGATGTGTGTGGGAATGTGGAAATGTGTATAACATATGTTAGTTACAAAATTTGGGACGTCCATACAAGAGTATTGCACTGTTGCATGGTAGTGCATGTATGGACAGAGAATCGAATACCGTTTCTGCAAGGATTAAGGAAGAAGGCAGGAAGCAAAGTTAGTTTTGCATTCCCACTGGGGTAACTTTCATTTGACTTCAAGTCAATGTCTTCTATTACACCTTTTTTTCTATTTTTTCTTCTTTTCTAACGTTTTTCTTTTAATCATGTTGCGTACGTCCATATGCTTTTCTGACCTTTACAAGGAAAATGTAATGGAAACTCTTATAAGCCAAAAGCATGTTAGGAATCTCACTTTTTCTTCCAAGTTGGTTCCGTCGATGCTAAGCAAACCTTCATGATCTCTATTTTTAAAGGGTGTGTGACATTTTGGCCATTGACTGACTATACAGAAGAGAAGAAGGAACTGACAGAATGGAGAAGACTGCGGGGAAGAAGAAAGAAGTTCCAGGTCGACGCTTAGTAGATTTGGTACTCTCTTGGTCTATCAAAGATGTTCGCAATGAAGATCTTTACAAAAACCAGGTTTGTCCACCATAAAGCTCTCACCGCCCTCCTCATTGCAAGAAATTAAGTTGTAACAACACATACAGATTATAGAGCACTATCGATTTCATTAAAGTTTGTTTGTTAGCCAAATGTCAAAAAATATATGATATCACATCTGACCAAATGGGGTATTAACCATTAATTTTTTTTTTTTATTTTTTTTTTTTATATACCAATAGAAAGTATGTTGTCAAGTTGGGGTAACATAAATTTCACATTTTAGGTTAAGTCTGTTTGTTCATTTGTTTTTTCCTCTTTTTTTTCCCTCTTCTTTTCTTATATCTCTCATGCATCTATTGGGAAAACCTAGAACTTGTTATGCTTAAATAGTGTATGACATCAAATACAGAGTTCCTATATTGTGATTTGATTTATCTGCATACTTAGACCTGGCGCAGAATTTGATGATAAATTGGATGCGGTTACATATTGTCTTTATGTTCCCATTTCCTAGCAGAGATATAGATCCTTGCAATTATGTTCAGATCATGTTGATCACACTTGCACATGTACTAAACTTTCCTCTCATGAAAATTGCAGTCCTAACCCTGAAATGATTCACTAACAGGTGAGACAGATCCCACTTAAATTTTCCACAACAACAGAATACATGAATTCATTCACTTATCCACTTATTGAGGAAACACATGCTGACTTGTTATCAAGCATATCAACACTGCATCTAGCGCCTAGTTGTGAAATATTGTCATTCAAACAAACCAAGGATTTTAAACCACCCAAAGACATATTTTACCTTGTTACACTAAAAAGTGTGAGTGGATTGCAGAAGAATGGGGGATATGAACCTATGATTGGAGACATCATTGCCTTGACAAATGTAAGACCAAAATTCAAGGATTTAGACAGACCCAACAGACCCTTTCTAGTTGCTTTTGTTCAAAGGGTGAAAGACGACAATATTCTTACAATATTAGCCTCAAAGCCCATCTTGGCTGAAGAACGAGAGAACAAGAAGAGGGAAACTCTTTATGCTATTTGCCTGATAAACATGACAACAAATATCCGTATATGGAGAGCATTGAACTCTCAGCTGGAAGGAAAAAACTTAGATATCATTGGAAAAGTGCTGCAACCAAACTCTGCTGTAAGAAATCATAGTTTACTTTAGTGTTGCATATTAATGTTTTTGGAAATAATTCTCAGCAACTTTTTTTTTTTTTTTTAACTTCTTGTAGGTAGCTAAAATTTGTACTTCGTGCATTTCTGAAAACAATTGCAACTCATTTTTCACAATGCTCAACTCCCTTAAGTGACCAAGTCCGCTTCCTACATTTTTTCTAAAGACTTTCTCTAATAACCCTTTATCAGTAACACTAACAGCACAAAACAAAGTTTCAAGAGATTTGAGAAGATCAAGAGCTTTGATCATCTTCTTTACCACTTCTAATGAAATAAAAGAAGTAGGTAAGTGTGTATATAAATTTTCCATAAAAAATGTCAGACGCTTTGAAATGCATTTGAATCTCTTCTGTATGAACTCCACAAATGTCCAAGGATTATCACATTCATTGGCTACCTGTCCTTCATTTTTCTTGTCTTGGGAAGAACTATCCTCCCTTTGTTTTCCTCATGCTCTAAGCCCTTTTCATTCCACGAAGGCACCTTCTCTTTCTGTCTTTTCTTATTTTTGTTTTCATTTAAGGTTTGAGTGATAACTTTCTTCAGATTTTTCTTGCTTTTGTTGTCTTTGGAGGATTGATCATCAACCTCCTTCCCTTGATTCCTATCCATTTCTTTATTTTTAGATTTTCCTTCATTTATATTCTCCTCATGGTCTTCCACTCTTCTATTTTTCAAGTACAAATGATATTGCTGTTTAGGTTCGTTGAGCAAAGTAATCATTGATAGTAAAGTATCTTTCCAACCAGTTGATGAAAGAAGGCATTCATATAGTATAGTAACTCGGTTATCAAGGAATACATCAAGAAGGTCATGACGATCACCAATCTTCATCCGCTCCCCATTTCCAAATAAAAGTATATCTCCAAGCCCATAAGTATCATATACGGGTGAGTCTGTCACATTCTTTAGAAGCCGCAGGGTCACTTCCAAAACTGCAGTATTCGTTGGGGCACAAATAAGAGTTCTGCATTTCATTCTAAGTAGATATAATAGTAAATAACCAACTGTCTTGGTTTTCCCAGTTCCCGGAGGACCCCATATTAGTTTGACAGTATTCTCATGAATGCATTTCCTAGCTTCCAAACAGCTAAGAACTGCAGCTTTCTGGGAGTCATTTAAATCGGAGGAGCAGGTTCTGGACCTCACATCTGCATAGGTAGTACTGCAATTGTTTTCAGAAATGCACGANGAGTGAAAAGAGAAACGAAAAAAATGAGATTTATGGAACACTTAGCTTATTGATGATCAAGCTAACCATAACTAACCTTCCTAGCAAAACATTTTGCCAAAATTGAGACTAGGATTAGTTGCTACTTTAGACATACCTTTGAAAAGGCTTGAAACTATCTCAGATGCCACAGCCGCCTCAGCCATATTTTTCAGACTATGGCTGTTATCGAATTCCTCTTTTCCATGTGCTACATTTATAAAAGAGTAGGAGCCATACATCTTCCCCTGTAGGAAACGCCCCTCGTAGCTTCTTCCTTTGACATTGTGGCCATCCAAAATATGATTTTCATAGAACATCCTATTTGGGAATAAGCTTATGGATGGATGCATCCTATGCTGGACATTAAGAAGGTGTTTCTTGTGTCCTATCAATACCAGCCTCTGGAACAAACTTCTTCCAATTTCAGCTTTCTCAGAAATCTAGTAATAAAAAAATTTAAAGATGTTACAGTGATTATTCATAAAAACAATCAAGGACAGCAAAATATAACCATAATAATAAAACTTTAAACCTTGCTTTGAACCATCGCAGGCAGTTGACGTTCATCCCCAATGAGAATAGCATGGCGGAGGCCTGGAAGTTGTAAAGGAATGGTTGATTCACATTCCTTAAGCTGAGCAGCTTCATCTATAACCAGTAGTTCCAGATCAGTCTTTACTTCATGCACTTTAGCAGAGCTTGATACAGTGCAGAAAATCAGACAAGAATTTTGCAGGCAGAATTTTTTTATAGCATACTCGTTTTCAAAATTTGGAACATGGAATTTTTGAGGAAGTGATCTGAGGATAAGAAGGCACTCATTTTTCACAATGCTCAACTCCCTTAAGTGACCAAGTCCGCTTCCTACATTTTTTCTAAAGACTTTCTCTAATAACCCTTTATCAGTAACACTAACAGCAACAACAAAGTTTCAAGAGATTTGAGAAGATCAAGAGCTTTTATCATCTTCTTTACCACTTCTAATGAAATAAAAGAAGTAGGTAAGTGTGTATATAAATTTTCATAAAAAATGTCAGACGCTTTGAAATGCATTTGAATCTCTTCTGTATGAACTCCACAAATGTCCAAGGATTATCACATTCATTGGCTACCTGTCCTTCATTTTTCTTGTCTTGGGAAGAACTATCCTCCCTTTGTTTTCCTCATGCTCTAAGCCCTTTTCATTCCACGAAGGCACCTTCTCTTTCTGTCTTTTCTTTTTTGTTTTCATTTAAGGTTTGAGTGATAACTTTCTTCAGATTTTTCTTGCTTTTTGTCTTTGGAGGATTGATCATCAACCTCCTTCCCTTGATTCCTATCCATTTCTTTATTTCCTAAAGAATCAGTTCATACAAAGAAGAAGGTTAGAGTTGGTATCATCTCACCATACAAGGCTCAAGTTTTTGCAATCGGAGAGAAGGTGAAGAAGTACAATGCAGATTCTAATGATGACTTCTCCATTAGTGTTCGTTCTATTGATGGGTTCCAGGGTGGTGAGGAGGATGTGATAATTATCTCTACTGTCAGATGTAATAAGAATGGAATAGTTGGTTTTCTTAAAAATCATCAAAGAACAAACGTGGCACTAACGCGTGCAAGGTAATAGATATTGTATAAAGTATAGAATTCTCTATGGTGCTGCGAAAACATGTTTTGAGGCTCTAGTGGTTTTTGCAATTAATAGGCATGGTCTCACTTTGCAGGTATTGCCTTTGGATATTGGGAAATGAAGCAACTTTAACTAAAAAGAACACTATTTGGAAGAAATTAGTCAATGATGCCATGAAACGGAAGTGTTTCTACAATTTCCATGAAGACAAGGGTTTGGCTGATCCTATATTGTCCCTTTCAAAACCATTAGCTTCACTCAGTCTGGGGGATGAGTTAGAATCATCATCTACAACTAATGGGTGAGTAACATCAGCAATTATCCAACTAATCAATTTGTCTACTTTAGCTCTAAAAAAGAGCTTAGGGAAGGTTTTATTCAATTTAAATATGCACTAATTAGATTGTAAAATGGGAGTCATCCATGTTGTTGCAGTATGGTATTAATTAAATACATCAACAGCATGTTCTGCTTTGCTTTAGATGACTAGCATGTTCTGCTTTGCAAAAATCATAATACTGCATATAATGTGACCCACATGCTTGAAGAAATCCCTACAGAGAACTTGAAATTATGTCCTGATATATGTTGTTTTCTTTCCTTTGACTTGGTATGCATTTTGGTCAAGGTGGAGGATGGTTTGCTCTTAGGTATTAGATAACTAATTTCTTTAGAAAAATTACATCAACCTTTCTTGAGGTATAAGAAAATGATAATGAACTCCAAAGTTTTGCAAAAATGACCGTCCCCTATTGTGATAACTTAAAAAAATTAATTAATTAATTAATTAAATTCATATTTTGGCCATGAGTTGCCCTAATTTTATGCATCAAATTGCCCTTGGTTAAGCAATAATATTCCTAATTCGTGACACAATCTGAACTCCCACCAGAATCATGATTCCTGCTGAACTCATTTCTCCTCTAAAGTAAAATTTGTAACCCAATGTATATTTTGCAAATTATGAGATAAGTCATGGTTTTTTTTTTTCCCCCTTACTTAGACTGTTTGCTTTTCCAATCAATGATTTTCAGAATTAATTCAAAGCACACAACTGGGAGAAGTGTTGTTAAAGATAAATGGGTAAGAATGCTGCCTGATGACTAATCAGGTACATTTACCTTCTTACTGGGGATAGAATTTGAGTATTTTAATTCTGAAGCTATATTTATTATTACCTGATATTGACTTGAGTCAACTGTTCATATTAAAATTTGAACTTAAACGAAGGTTATACATTAATCACCAACCTGAAACGTTTCTAACATATTATACATGTTCTATCCATTTTAACTAGTCCTCAAATCCAAATGCAACCCTAGAGTATGCTAAAATCTATTAGCTGGTTTTGTCTACTTAATATGCATGCTTTCTAAGAATCCCCTCGTTGCTGACATGTCCACTGAAATTCCAAGACTTTCAGATAGTGGAGACCTCTGGAGAATCCACAAGAATGATTTCGCAGGAGGAGATGAGTTGCTGTGCACAAGAAAGACACAAAATGGCTTATGCAATCTCTTACTTATTACGAGGTTTTTAGTTTGCAAAGATACATGTTATAACCAGTGCACAAAACTCTTACTGGCAGTTGAGTAATTAAGTACAATTGTTTAAAGACAAATGCCTTTGAGAGGGGAGAAAAAACAAAACAAATTGTTCAAGCATAATGTAAAAATGGTGTGAATATATTCAGGAAGTCCCAGTTGGTTGTTATAATATCCAATCACAAATGGGAAATTGTGAAATTTGCTTTGTTGATGACTTTGATAAAAGATATGTATGTACGTACATTTCCATATTCATGCATATGCCAAGAAATATTCATATACTCACCTGAATAAACATCCTCTCTGCATCTCCAACTTTACCGTTTTCTTTCGAAATGATTCCCTGCAGAAGAATAATACCAATAAAATTTATATGCAAGTCCAGTTGATCTCAAAAAATTTAAACTAGAAGCATACCATCAACCAGCAGGAATGAGAGGGAATCATAATTAATAAAGATTAATGACGCATAGTGAAGAACAATGTCAGTAACCAACTTGCATGCATTCTTAGGCCTGTACACTCCTATCTGAATATGCTTTACCAAGAAGTAATTCAACCTGAAATAAATCTCATTGCAAAGAACACAATGGAAAAAGACAACCAAGAAAAAGAAGCCACTGAAAATCAGATTTCATTTAAGAGAAAGCAATTAAAGGATATCTGATACTGAAAAACATTATTAAAAGAAAAATTGTCAAAATTTTAAAATAAAAAACAGACATTATGGAACCTGAAAGATTCAGCTATCATCTTAATTTGGTGTATGTATTCTTGAGATTTTTTTCACATGTACTCTTATATATCATTATCCACGGAAAAAATGATTTTTTTTATTTATTTTAAATTGAGGATACAACAAATACAACAGAGGAAAGGCATGTCCGAACATCTCATATAAAGGAGCTCTAGATTTATTTTCTAGATTAGGCATATTTGAACAAATTCCTAATTATTTTTTAGTATTACTATAGTTATTATATAACTCTTACAAATCTATAAAATCTATATCTATATAATATATAAAAACTGAAATATAGTATTTATTATTGTTATACTTCTATTTAGCCACATTAGCATAGATTTTTGGTTCAATTTGGTCTATTCAGTCAACCTTGGTCTATATCAGTCCACTTTGGTCCATTTAGTCCTCTTCAGTCCATTTAGTCTACTTTGGTCAGTTTTAGTCAATTTTGTTGTAGGTTGCATTTTTTAGTTTTGAGCTCAAAATTTTTTATTTTCTTAATTTTTGGATTGAAAAGTACGAAATTTTAGTCTATTGGCCATACTCTTTATTTTTTTAGTTAAAAAATACCAACAAAATAGGCATTAGACTTTAGAGATGTGATCCCTAAAAAAACAATAAAAATGATAAATATTCAAAAGATTACCTTAAAATTCAATTTTCAATAATATAGGCATTATATTTACACTTTGGAAAGAAAAAAAAAATTCTATAATTCTAAAAATTCTATAATTCTAAACTTATGTAATAATTGTAATGTTGTAGTTCGTACCTAAGCCCAACAAGAGGAAGGGTATAGGCCCAAAGAGCCCAATACAATAAATTTCTAGCGAGTGGGCCTAAAACTTTGTTTCTAATGAGCTTAAATGGTCACAACAGTGGCCCAAGATTACAGAATGGTAAGGATGGGTAGGTTCGTATGAAGAAAATTGTCCTCGGACCAAAGCCGAGGTGTGAATTCTTATATTTCTTATCTCTTAAAGATTGAGTACAGATAATTAGTCTACAGTGTTTTATCTTTCTTTTTCTCGATCCCTTTTTCTCCGAGACCTTCTTCCTTCTTATACTTCCTCCCCCCTTTCATTCTTGCTCTCCACATGTAGATCTAGACTGCTAACATGGATACTTGTCCCATCACCACCTTTCTTAAGTCTTAAGGTAATAGCTGTAAGGCTAAAAATCACTATTCAGATATCACTTCCTCATTAATGCGGTCAGAGACTTAGGTATAGAGCATTCAATGCGGTGGTAGCAGCAATATTTTCCAACCGTTCTTGCTCTCTGTGCCCTTACGAAACATATATTCATCCACAAGACCTTCTAAGATATCATTCTAGTCAACATGGCGTACCATCTGACCCTCACTTCACTTAACCGAGGAGATACTCCTCCTCGGATGATTTCTATTAACTTCTTCCACCACATTTGCTCTTGTGTCTGTAAATTTGATACCTCAATCCGTCCTCGAACAAGTAAGCATCCTCGGACCAAGCCCATGGCCCAAAAACTTATCTTGGGCCTTTTATCCCCACAATAGCCCCTCAAAACTTCATTTTTCTCCTCCATCCGAGGAGAAAATTGGGATTTTGACCCAACGCAAGAACTTCTACACGCTTCTTTAATTTCCACACTCGAGAATGTCGTTTCCCACTCTTGCAACTGTTTCTGACGCTTCGAAGTTCGTGATGCCCCCATTAAATGCTCTAGGCGGCGCCTTGTCCTCCACATTCAACGGTGCGATGTGAATCCTACAGTCTGAATCTCTCCTTGAATTTTGAGTGGGATAACTCCCACTCAATCCTGCCTTTCATATAAAAAATTTGGGAGGCCACAATTTTCTCATTGCTTCATAAACCGGTTAGCCCTTAAGAATCCCTTACTTTCCTAGTTCTCAAGAAGTTCCTGAAGAGTCATCTGTTCTTTCTCTCGTAAGTTTTCACGCTCCTAGGTTCTTTTTCTCCTTGGCCAATCTCCTCGGCCTCTTAATCTTTTCCCCTTTTTCAAAATCTTCATTTTTATTTTGTTTAAATGGGTAGATTCAAAGACCTAGTAGACACTCCTGCTGGTATGGAGGGCTTTCGAGCCAAATACCACATCCCCCCAGGAGTTGGTTTGAGGTGTTGCGCCCCAGACCAAATACTTACCCATAGGAATGAAGGGGAAGTTGTCATTCCTATAATCGCATTCATAGAAGGAGGAATGACGCTTCCCATGGAGAACGTAACTCGAGACAACTTGTATAACCATAGGTTGTGCTCGCACCAATGTGCACCTAATGTGTTTAGAATTTTAGGTAGTGTCGACGCTCTCAATGAGCAGATGGGTTCGAGACTCACATGGCATGACATCGTCCATATGTATAAGTGTCACTCGCTAACTCAGGGTATTACCTTAAGTCTAGATCTAGTGTAGCTAGGCTTGTATCGTGTCTTCCCAAATCCAACAAGGGCATGAAGGATGACTATCTAATCGCCTCCGGGAAGTGGCACGACGGTTTTCACTGCCCAGTCGAGGAGCGAACATCAGGTGTGACTCCATAGGGTTAAGCCTCTTGGCATAGGGTTTAATTTTTTTTTTTTTAGCTTTATCATTCATACTTTTGTTGTATATTATTTTCTTTTTGGTGGCAGATTTTTTTTTTTTTTTCTGACCATGATTTGCTCCTCGGATGTATTTGCAGACAAGCAACACACAGCGCCCCGCTTAAGCCTAACTAACGTTAAAGACCTCAACAAAGTTTTAAGGTCCGAGGTGTTTGTTAGTGAAGACGGGCAGCTGAGGGCGGTCCATCTCATCTTGGGCTTTGAACCAATATCGACCATCTTCCAAGACGTAGGTAATGCAATCACAATGGGTGACCATAGGCGCCGAAGAATAGACGTTCCTAAAGCAGGATTTCTTGCCTCACAAGACCTGCCCGACGAGCCTCCTCTCCTCCTTCTCGCACGCCCAATAGCAGTAATCCCCCTTCCTACACGCCCTAGAGTTGTAGCTTCCAGGGAGGAATCTACCTCGTCACGCTTGTTTCTCGAGGAAGAAATAGACCAATTCCAACTCGAGAGAGAAAAAGAGGAGCCAATCAATCCAATCGACCTCTCAGACTCTGAGAGTGAACCCTATAGATCAACAACCAATTTTCCCCCTTTGGTAATCGCCGAGGTAGATAGCGAGGCCGAGGAAGAATCAATGGCTTTGAATCTGAGGAAGGGTTTAAAGGATATAATGACTGGTAGGAAAAAAGGGTCGTCATCCAAAGAGACCCCAAAAACCTAACTTCCGCCCACCCTACCACCTAACCTTCCCCCTCCCACAATCACAACTAGCCTACTCCCCATGGATAACCTGAAGAAGAAAAGGAAGGAGCGGGAACTAGAGGAGGGAGAGGTGGTCCCTCAAAAGGGGGCTAAGCAGCAAAAAATGGCAAAAGACAAACATGTCGCCCCCGCGGACCACAGGGAGGATCCGACTGCAACCGAGGCACTCCAGCAACGTACTTGTGCTCCTCGATTGGAGTTGGATGGCACTGCCATCCCATGGGATTCTTCTATTAGAGAATTCTAGAAGGGGCATTCAGCCTACCTTGTTGAGGCTCTGGAGCAACCCATTCTCTTGTCAAGAGACATGGATGCTCTGAAGAATGTAAGGCCGCAAGACCTCTTCATGTCGTTGAAGAGAGATCTTGGCATGGTAAGTTTTACTATTGCTTTTTAAGGTCTGATAAATTTTAAGGCTTCCTTTTAATCCTTTATTCTCTTACCCGCCCTCTCTTCTTACTTTACTAATTCCTCTATCATTTCCATGTAGGTTGTCCAGGAAGTCTTTATGGCCGAGGAGTGGGTCAAGGATGCTCAGAAGAAAACCCAGGCCGAGGTCCAACTCCACGCCTAAACCATGAAAGCCTTGGGGGCCGTGAAACAGGAGAATAAGGAGTTGGCTAACAAATTGATCACCAAGGAGAGGGCGGGTAAGAGCACAGAGTCTAGCTTAAAGAACGTAGAAACCCAGGCTAAGGACCAGCGCCAACAGCTTCATCTGAAGGAAATTGATCTAGCCACACAGAAGCAACTGGTTCTAGAGCTCAAGGCGGAGTTAGAGAAAGCCAAAGCCTCTACTCGGGCGGCCGAGGAAGCTACAGAGGCAGCAATACAAGCATCCTACAACCGAGGAATAGAAGAAACTAAGATCTGGCTAGCTGAGGAGCTGGCCGAGGTGTGTAGGGATTACTGCAAGGAAACTTGGGAGAAAACCCTTGACCTTGTTAGGGTCTCTGCCTCCTCGGAGTTGAGGCAACCGAGGAACGTGTATTACCATCTTAATATTCATGAGATCTCGATTGCCCCCACCATTGTCCTAGAATCTTCTGAACAGCCCCTGGCTGTGCAGGGTCTTCCTCCGCCCCCTAAAGCCTCCAAAGGATCCACCTAGATTAGTGATGAAGGTCAAAAAGGCGAGGTGGGCAAAGATAAAGGCAAAGGCAAAGAGGTTAAGGTCCCCTCAGAAGCCAAAGATGCTGCCAAGGCTAAGGAGGATGCCAAGGCCAAGAAGGATGCCAAAGTGAAAGAGATAGAGGCCAAGCCTAAAGAGGTCGAGCCCACGGTGAAAGATACTAACACCTCTCAATCAAGCAAGAAAGATGACCCTCCTCCACCAGCCAAAGAAGATCCTGCCCCTGCATCCAAGGTTTAGATCCTAGGGTTTTTATTATTTTTTATTATTATTATTATTTTTTTTTTGTAGCCAATTCTCTTTTCTTTTGTAACTTTTTCTTTATATCTTTTCTGTTGTAACTATATAATTAGATTTTTGTAAGCAAAATGTCTCTTGTCGAGAGTTAAATCAATGAAAATTATAAGTTCCCTATTCATGACAGTTATGTTTCCATCCTTTCGTTGTGTAATTCCTGTTTTTCTTAGTACTTAACTAGGGGGACAATAAGACATTCCCCACTTTGTTGTCTACATAAGGGATAAGACCCTCTCATCTATCTAACAGAATAAAAAATTACTAAGTCAATAATATTAATAAAACACCCTTACAACTTTTAAAATCTATACCTTACAACAGAGTAATCATTCACCACATTCCTCGTAGACCTGATGCTCTTTACGAAGCATCCAGATATTGACCAAATCACAAATATATACATGATATGCTTACAAATGCTTTAAGTGATACTCATGGACTTTCAATTATCCAAATCGCTAAAGTAGGTAATCCGAGTAACCAAACATAACTAAGGAGAATTTGTTTAACACTTAAAAAAATGTTGGATGATATCAATTTTCCCAAGGTATGTGGTTCGAGGAGCCAGGCATAGTCGAGATTCTGTTTGACACTTGGAGGTAATGGAAGATATCAATTTTCCCAAGGTATGTGGTCTGAGGAGCCAAGCATAGCCAAGGTTCTGTTTGAGTTTTAGAGATAATGGAAGATATCAATTTTCCCAAGGTATGTGGTCCGAGGAGCCAAGCATAGCTAATGTTCCGTTTGATTCTTAGAAATAATGGAAGATATCAATTTTTCCAAGGTATGTGGTCCGAGGAGCCAACCATAACCAATGTTCTATTTGATTCTAGAGATAATGGAAGATATCAATTTTTCCAAGGTATGTGGTCTGAGGAACCAGGCATAGCCAATGCTCTATTTGATTCTTAGAGATAATAAATGTGACGCATAAAGTAATAAGCTATATAGAACTGGAAAATATTTCATTAATAATAATACCTTCGCAAGTTATTTACACTCCAGGGATGTGGAACAACCCTTTCATCCAGATCTTCAAGATAATAAGCCCTTATTCCAGCTATTGAGGTGATCCGATATGTTGGCCCTAGTTTTCCCCAAGCTGGATTTTTTGCCGTACCCAAAACTTTCCTTAACACTAAATCTCCTGGCGACAGTGGTCTTAACTTTACGTTTGAGTCATAACCCTATTTAAGCTTGTGCTAATAGTATGCTAGCTGAACCATAGCATTTTCCCTTCATTCTTCAACCAAGTCCAGACTCTTCTCTAACAGTCCATCATTATTGCTCAAACTAAAAAAGCTCGTCCTCCGCATTGGGAAACCTGTCTCGAGAGGAATTACTACCTCGGCCCTATAAGTCATTGAAAAATGAGTCTTTCCTGTGGACCTATGGGGTGTAATCCTGTAGGTCCAAAGGACATGTGGCAACTCTTTCACCTATCTCCCCTTAGCATCATCCAACCTCTTTTTAAGCCCAGTAACTATTACCTTATTAACAGCCTCGGCCTGTCCATTCCCTTGCGGATAAGTCGGAGTGGAATATCTGTTTGTAATACCCAGATCGCAGCAATATCTTTTAAAAGCCTTACTATCAAACTGAACGCCATTATCCGAGATAAGGGTATGAGGAATTCCGAACCGGGTGACAATATTTTTCCAAGCAAATCTTTTTGCATCCAGATCCCTGATATTTGATAGTGGCTCGGCTTCAACCCATTTAGTAAAGTAATCTGTGCCGACCAGCAGAAATCTCTTATTCCCTATTGCCTTGGGGAAGGGTCCCACAATATCCAACCCCCATTGAGCGAAAGGTCAAGGACTGAATAGAGGATTGAGGACTCCCCCTGGTTGATGAATGTTGGGAGCAAACTTCTGACATTGGTCACACTTCTTTACATACCCCAGTGCTTCCTTCTGCATATTAGGTCACTAGTATCCTTGGATAAGGGCTCTATGAGACAAGGATCTTCCCCCGTATGACTTGCACAAATCCCCTTATGTAATTCTTCTAGAAGCAGCTCTGTTGCTTCAGGGTGTATACACAACAGATATGGTCCAGAATAAGAGCGCTTGTATAACTTTTGATCCTCGGACAACCAAAACCAAGGAGCCTTCCTACGTGCCTTGTCAGCTTTAGATTTTCCCTCAGGTAATATATCCTCCTTAAGATGCAGCACAACGGGATCCATCCAGCTAGGTCCCACTTTAATTTGGTGAACACGGATTGTATGTACATTCATCTTAGTAGGCGTACACAAATCTTCCACTAAAATAACCCAAGGTAAACTCTGTGCCAAGGACCAGAGTGGTTAGAGAGTCAGCATGAGAATTCTTGTTTCTGGAGATTTGCACTAAAATAAAAGATTCAAAATTTGATTGCAAATGTCTAACCTGACTTAAATACCCCTGCATCCTCGGATCTCTGGCTTCTAACTCCCCTTCTACCTGGCCTACAACCAATCTTGAGTCCGAGAATATCTTCACATTCTTCCCTCCCATTTTCTGAACCATGGTCATCCCTACTAGCAGAGTTTCATACTCGGCTTCATTATTTGTGGCCGAAAAACCCATTCTTAAGGATTTCAATAACTATCTTATCTGGAGATATTATAACTAGTCCTACTCCAGATCCTCTTTGATTTGCTGCACCATCCACATACACTTTCCACGATAGAGATTCCTTCAGGGAGATTATGCCAACTGATTTTTCATCCATGTCCGATCTCTTCGTATATTCTTCTAATGAGGGCTTAGCGAACTCGGCCACCAAGTCAGCGAAGACCTGGCTTTTCATAGAGGTGCGTGGCATATACTTGATATTAAAAGCCCCAGAATTGTTCCCCACTTAGCAACCCTTCTCATATAGTCAGCACTTCGAAGCAAATACCTAAGTAAGAGTTGCGTTAGGACCACAACTGTGTGAGACTGAAAGTAGTGGGGAAGTTTACGCGTGGCATGCACCACTGACAGAATGGCTTTCTCCAATGGAAAGTATCGAATCTCAGCTTCATGCAATGATCTACTCACGTAATAGACTGGCCTTTGAACTCCATTGTCATCTCTTATCAACATCAAACTAACAACATAGGAAGCCACAGCAATATAAGCAAACAGAACTTCATCCACCTCGGGCCTAGACATAATGGGTGGCCGAGAAAGATATTCTTTAAGCTGTTGAAAAGCCAAAGCACACTCCTCAGTCCATTCAAATCCCTTCTATTTATTCAGCAACTGGAAGAAAGGCCTACATCTATCCGCGGACCAAGAAATAAATCTGTTTAAGGCAGCCGTCATTCCTGTCAATCTTTGAACTTCCTTAGGATTATGAGGTGGCTGCAAGTTGTTAATCGCCTTAACTTGATCAAGATTAACTTTGATTCCACGATGTGTAACCATAAAGCATAGAAATTTGCCGAATCCAACACCAAAAGAGCATTTGGAAGCATTAGGCACAATTTATGTTTCCTTAGCGTCTCGTAAGACGTTTCCAAGATTCTCAACATGCTTGGACACTACTTTACTTTTTACCACCATGTCATCCACGTAAACTTCAATACTCTTCCCCTACTGCAATTCGAACATCCTAGTCATCATCATTTGATAGGTAGTCCCTGCATTCTTCAAACCGAAAGGCATTATCTTATAATGATAGTTCCCTGCAGGAGTGACAAAGGTTGTTTTCTCTTGATCGTTTAAAGCTAAAAGTATTTGATGATAACCTTGAAAAGCATCTAGAAACTCATTCGAGGATGCCCAACAGTGGCATCCACCAACTGATCAATACGAGGCATGGGGAAAGGATCTTTGGGACACGTCTTATTCAAATTAGTAAAATCCACACATGCTCGCCACTTTCCGTTCTTCTTTTTAACCACCACCGTGTTGTCCAACCAATCAAGATAAAATAGCTCTTTGATAGTTCCTGCCTGCTTCAACCTAATTACTTCTTCTTTGACAGCTTTAGAATGTTCCTTAGATGATCGCCGAGGTGGTTGCTTCTTTGGTACAACAGTAGGGTTGACATTTAAATGATGACAAATGAAGCTCGGATTGACCTCAGGAGCCTCGTAAGCATTCCAAGCAAAAACATTAAGGTTTCCCTTGAGGAACTTCATCAATTCCTCTTTCTCCTGAGGTAGCTGAGCGCCTACCTAAAAATACTTCTCTTTATCATCACCCATAGAAATTTACTCTAAATCTTCACATTCTACTTCCACTGATAGACATCCTGATAACACCAGCTCCTTTAATTGCTACAAACCATGCTCATCTGATGCTGAGGACCCACCCCCAGCCTGATGTCTAATTGCAGCTACCATACACTGTCTCGCAGTAGATTGGCTTCCGATCAACTCCTCAACCTGGTCCCCAGACGGATACTTCACCTTCAAATGCAAAGTAGAAGGGATAGTCCCCATGGCATGAAGCCAAGATCTTGCTACAATGGCCGTGTATGGAGAATACACATCCACCACTATGAAGTTGACCTCTACAACTTCTGACCCCGTTTGTACTGGCAACTTGACTTGCCCCATTGGTATAACCATCTTTCCATCAAAACCTACTAGAGATGAATCATAACTAGTCAAATCCTCTGGTTTTAACCCTAGCCCCTTATACAGGTCAGGGTACATAATTTCCGCTACACTACCTTGATCCACCATCACACGCCTCATATCATACTCCCCTATCCTGAGCGTAACCACTAAAGCATCATCGTGTGGTTGTATAGTTCCAAGCTTATCCCTCTCTGAGAAGCTCAGTGCCGGTTGTATCGCAACCTTAGCCTTTTTCGGCTCATGATTAGAGTTCTCGGGTAGCTGCCGAGCCACAATCATTACACGGGAGGGATACTAACCTGTCCTCCCAGGGGCTGCAAAGATGACATTAATAGTGCCTAATGGAGGCCTTGAAGAGATGTTCCCTTGAGTGCCTGAGCCTGTATGATCAGCTTGCCCATTGGGCCTATATAAGAACTGTTTCAACTTTCCATCTCTGACCAATTGCTCTAAATGATACAAGTTTCTGCAATTCTCGGTAGTGTGTCCTTGGTCTTGATGATACTGACAATGAAGATTCTGGTTACGTCTAGTGAGGTCTCCACTCATTTTGTTAGGCCATTTGAAGTATAGCTCATTCTTAATCTTCTCTAGAATCTAATGAACTGGCTCTTGGAACATTGTGTTGACGGCAAATCCCTTCGAGGACGATTATCGCTATATTTGTTCGACCTGAAGTCTCTCTTATCTTGAGAGACCACCTTCGCCTTTCCTTTAACTAACTACTGGTCCTCTTTAACTCATTTATACTTGTCAATCCGGTCCATGAGCTGACGCACACTACTAACTGGTTTCTCAGTTAACGACTTCCTCAAACCATGCTCGGCCGGTAAGCCGACCTTGAAAGTTCTGATGGCCACATCATCAAAATCCCCATCAATTTCATTGAACATTTCCCAATACCTGTCTGTGTATGTTTTTAAGGTTTCTCCCTCTCGCATGGTCATAGATAACAAAGAGTCCAAAGGCTGAGGGACTCTACTGCATGTAATGAAATGATATCCAAATGCCCGAGTAAGTTCCTTAAAGGAATTAATAGACCCTGATCCCAGGCCATCAAACGACCTCATCGCGACGGGCCCTAAGCTGGATGGGAAGACCTTGCACATCAAATCCTCATTCTTCGAATGCATAGCCATCCTCTGGTTAAAATGGCTTACAACTCCACAGGGTCAGTTCGACCATTATACATGGTGAACGTTTGCTAAGTGAAACGCCGAGGAAGTTTTCCCCCTTTAATTTTACGAGTGAAGGGTGATTTAGAAATTTGGTTCAATGCCCTGCTCATAGCATCAGTTCCCAAACCCCTGCTTGATGAGCCCCTATTCCTGTGATTATGGGGGTTACATTCTTCATACGAGTAAGACTCACTAGGGGGAGTTCTTGACCTAGGCCTGTAACTGCCCTCCTCATTCTCACCAGAAGAAGAGTAAAAAATGGATGGAACTCGCTTCCGTCGCTCATAACGTAACTGTCTCCTCAAACGGTCAATTTCCAACTGCATATCCTTGGCATTCTCCTCATAGGAGACTCTGCTTCCACTTCGTGACTGACTCTTGCTAGTATGGGTGGTATGTACACTTCTCTCCCGGTCTTCACCTTATTCAAGATTGAGGAAGTCATCTTGACGTTGAGACCCCCTAGACTCTACCTGGTGTGGACCTGAATCCTCCATAACTGGACTTTAGACTCACTCCAAACCAAAGTCCCCACAAACGGTGCCAATTTTAAGGTTGCAGTTTGTACCTAAGCCCAACAAGAGGAAGGGTATAGGCCCAAAGAGCCCAATACAATAAATTTCTAGAGAGTGGGTCTAAAACTTTGTTTCTAATGAGCTTAAACGGTCACAACAGTGGCCCAAGATTACAGAATGGTAAGGATGGGTAGGTTCGTATGAAGAAAATTGTCCTCGGACCAAAGCCGAGGTGTGAATTCTTATATTTCTTATCTCTTAAAGATTGAGTACAGATAATTAGTCTACAGTGTTTTCTCTTTCTTTTTCTCGATCCCTTTTTCTCCGAGACCTTCTTCCTTCTTATACTTCCTCCCCCCCTTCATTCTTGCTTTCCACGTGTAGATCTAGATTGCTAACATGGATAATTGTCCCATCACCACCTTCCTTAAGTCTTTAGGTAATAGCTGTAAGGCTAAAAATCACTATTCAGATATCACTTCCTCATTAATGCGGCCAGAGACTTAGGTAAAAAGCATTCAATATGGTGGTAGCTGCTTTCTCTGAGATATTTCCCAACCGTTCTTGCTCTCTGTGCCCTTACAAAACATATATTCATCCACAAGACCTTCTAAAATATCATTCTAGTCAACATGGCGTACCATCTGACCCTCACTTCACTTAGCCGAGGAGATACTCCTCCTTTGATGATTTCTATTAACTTCTTCCACCACATTTGCTCTTGTGTCTGTAAATTTGATATCATCATTACCATCAATCCATCCTTGGACAAGTAAGCATCCTCGGACCAAGCCCATGGCCTAAAAACATAGCTTGGGCCTTTTGTCCCCACAATAATTTAAACTTAATGTAACATGTTATATGTGTTCCATGGAATAATGGTGTACATTTTTTTTCTTTTCCATCTATATAAAACAATATTATAATTATAATTTAAATCTTTTTATTAAATTATATGTTCTATTACATAAAACTTATAAAAATTAAAAAATACTTTTTGTGGGGGGAGAAAAACCCAGCCCAACTTATTGGGCCCAATGCCCTGAATGAGGAACACTCTTCATCCGAGGAGATGAGGCCTTCAGTCGGAAGCCCACGCCAATGGGGGATGCCTGGAGATGAGCACGTATACCGTCCGAGGAGATGCTCATATGTCCGAGTAGTCATGCGTCCTCGGATCCGAAGAGGTTTGATCAAACACGAGTATGGGAGGTTCAAGTGATCTATTTGACAAGTGTCAAGAGGGAGAGGAACCTCGGACACACATAAAGATAACGGCAATAGAGAAATATCAAGGAGGCATACTTCAACCACCACATTTAATGCACTGCACCTACCTTTCTGGCCGCATTTATGTGGATAGGACCCCTGAACAGTGCTTTCTCAGCTACCGCCACCCACATAAGGCTAAAGGTGGGATGATGGGACATGTACTCAAGTGGGAGCCTGGATGATGAACAAGTGGACGGAGGAGATGTAAGAAGGCAATGCTATATAAGGGAAGGGTACCTCTGATAGAGGGGGACCGAAAAAGGGAAAGAAAAAAGGAGATATTTGATTCCTGTAGCTCCAGATATTGTAACCCTAAATGATCAATGAAAAGCTCTTCTTCGGACATAGCACTCATACTAGTCCGAGAACACATTAATCCAAATCTTCCCATTAGCACTGCTGTTTGATATTGTTATTTTCATTATTAGCCTAACTCTTTCACCCACTCTCTACAAAATTTATTGTTTTGGGCTCGGTGGGCCAAGGACCCATACTTTTTTGGGCTTGGGTTGCAAAAACGGACCCTACACTTTTAAATATAACATGTGCACTATTTAATTTTCACGTGAGTTTGCGACTAACGACTAGTAATAATAAAAGGTAACTAACTTGCATACATGCTTTAGCCTTTGCACTGCATTCAATCATAAACTAGTTCTTACTTTTCCACCGGCATGCAGGTTCCTTCGTAAAGATTATATTCTCTAATATCATGCATTACTAGTACTACTAATACCTCATTTTTCCCATAAAAAAAAATACCCCATTTTTCCCATATGCATTATGTGTTTGTTTGTTTAAATCCCTTAAAACATATTGTTTAACCTAAGATATTAGTCAAGTGATGATTACTTAGGTTAATTATGAGATCTAGGTTAAACAGTGAAAGATCATATCTTGCACAACAGCTGAAAAATAAAGAACACAAAGATATAATCACACAGGAAAACCAATGAAACGAATCGTTTCAAGGTAAAAACTTGAGGAGGATTTGACCTAACTATCCTAAAATAAACAAATCCACTAACAAGGAATTGAAGTTTTTACAATCAGATTTAACCCTAAATCTATTGCTCCCTCCAGTGGTAACTTACTGACATGACTATATGCAAGTTTTGAATCCACAGACTCCTCTCTTAGATTTGCAGTATACAAGCTTCTATGCTTATGACTTTGAGATCCCATTCAAAGATTTTAGATCACACTTGTTGATCTTGTAGTAGCAACTAGATTCTACTAGCACTTGATTGTAGGTCTTGTTCCGGTAGATACTTGTGGAGTTAGAAGGTACAAAACCTCTCAGATTTCATAGGAGTAACTCACAAGTCTTCCAAGAGTCTTCAAAACGTAGTTAGGGTTTTTCTTTTATACTTAGGAATGTTGGACTGAAACCCTAAATGTTTTCGTGGGCTTGAGCCTGATTTAAAATTATGCAAAACCTACTTTACTACGATTTTCAATTGGTCGAGCTCATTCTTCGATCAATCGAGCTTCACTGAATTTCAATTCTTTTTCTTGTAGCTTGAATGTTCTTATGAATTGACTTGAATCACCTTGAGCAATGTCTAAGACTTGTTCTAGACATGTTTTTGTTCTTGATTTGCCAACATAAACAAATTAGGACTCTAAATATTTAATCCTAAATCTTTAGAACCTAATATTATGCAATCGACAAATCCTAAAATCTAAATCCTTTTAGCCCACATTGATTGATCATACGAAAACCTAATCTATGATTCAAAAAGTCCTAAATCATTTTTTAAGAAATTTAGTATTTTATTGAATAAGACTAAACATAAATGAGTCTAAAGAGTTACAAAATGATATGTCTATCAGCGTTTATAAAAAGTGGTAAAAAAACTCTATAGCCGTTTAATTTTAAAAACACTGCTATAGACTAGTTGGGTCTATTACCATGGTGCAATGCCGGCACTACAAAATGCGGCTATAGCTCAAATAGACCTATACTTGCATTTTTAGGAGCTACAGCCGTGTTTTAAAAATGCGGCTATAGACTTGTTTTTTTGTAGTGATAAAAGGAAAATGATTCTAAAACTCCAATTAAGTAATGATCTAGTAAAAAATATTATCACTTGCATGTGTTCCTAATATTTCCATTTCTTTATAAGTACGATAACTACGTTCTTGCCTTAATGTCTACATCAAATATAATAGGACCAAATTTCAAATATATGAAGAATACATGCCTATTGGATTCCGCCAACCAAATAAAAGGTTGGTGCTGTATTTTTGTTAACACCCATTGAATGAATGAAAAACAAAGCTCCACAACTCAAATGCAACACTGCAATCTAACAAAAGATGCTCCACTGTCTCCCCACTATTGGGGCACATACAACAACATCCTACAAGCTGGTTTTCTCTCTTAATTAGAAGGGCATTGTTTGTTACATGTGTATTGAGTTTTAGCCTAATTAAAATATCGCGATTGAGAAGACCTCTCCCCCATACTATCATCCATACAAAGAAAGAGTCCTCGTAAGTCTTTGTCTTAGTCTCTTATTTTCAACATCGTAAGTTTCTCTCTTTTGTGCAGTTTTTTTTTTTTTTGGTTAGAAAAGGTTAAATCATTGGGATGTTCATACAACTTTTTTTAATAAATACGATCAAATTTGCAATCTATAACATTTACTTAGGTAATGACACAAACAGGTTCTTTTTGGTATAGGTGGAGTTCGAACCTAGATTTCTTAGTTGAGAGTAAGAAACTTTAAGGACTGACCACCTAAGATGTACTTAGTGTCTATCTAATTATTAAATATCATTTCATGAAAATTATAAGTGAAGTTTCGACTAAAAAACATGAGAATATGTCTTATATATTCATATACACAACTCCTAATAAACACAATATAATGGATATTTTTGTTTTTATTTTTTTGTCTTTTCCAACATTAAAATTCCACTTATTTTCGTAAGTAACATTTTATTAGCTGAATTAATTACACACACGTGTGTATATATGCATTATATTGGATATGCGCGTACCTAGGCTATGATGTGTGTGGGTATGTGGAAATCTATATGCATCTAAAAGCTGATGCATAACATTTATTGTTGCTACGCTCCAATTGAGCCATATCAACAACTACATCATTATCTTTTTTCTTTCCAATTTTCCTATAATTATTTTTTAACATTTATTTATTTTTAATAATTACATTTTCTCCAACCTTTCTCATTCCCTTACTTTTTCATCTCTCCACTACCCTCAACATTAATATCACTATTCATCTTTCCCTTCATCTTCCTTTATCTTGTCTCTTCATATTTCCCTTCGTCTTTTCCTCCCTTACCTTTTCATTCTTCAAAACTCTCAACCTTAATATCATTTTTCATTTTTCTTTTCATCTTCCTTAATTTTGTCTCTTCATATTCACACCATCTTACTATAAATTTGTCATTCTCTCTTCTAATCTTTGCATAATTTTCCTCACAAAAAAGTTTTTCTCTCTCTCTCTCTCTCTCTCTCTCTCTCTCTCTCTCTCTCTCTCAATATTTTTTGGAATATTTTTTTTATTTTTCCTGCATCTCTGCTTTAAGTTGATAAATTTTTGTGTTCGCATAACTCTATTTTGAGTTGATGCGATTTAGTTTTGTTTGTTTGTTTGTTTGTTTTGTTTTTTTTTTTTTTTTCGATTGTTAAATGCTATCTTATTAAGTTATAAAAAATTAAAGATAATACATATTATTCTATT
Organism: Quercus suber; assembly: GCF_002906115.3. NCBI lineage: Eukaryota > Viridiplantae > Streptophyta > Magnoliopsida > Fagales > Fagaceae > Quercus > Quercus suber. Next base: position 792,820 of record NW_027069495.1, on the reverse strand, counting down.
ACATAACATGATTTGGGTAATTTGGTGTTTATTGTTATATCTTTTATTTTTACTTTTTTTTTTCCTATCATCTTATTTTATTAAATATTTAAACTCAGCCATATCCTCCCTATAATTAAATTATTTATATTTTCTCTTTTTTTTTTAAATGAAACATATAATATTTTATTTAAATTCAAATAAATAAAATTGTACTAATTTTTTTTAACATTTACAATTTCTCCAACCTTTCTCATTCCCTTTACCTTTTCATTTCCCCACTACCTTCTATCTTAATATCACTTTTCATCTTTCTCTTTATTTTCCTTTATTTTGTTTCTTCTTATTATTATTCTTTTAGTATAAATTTGACATTCTCTCTTCCTTTTTATGCATAATTTTTCTTCACAAAAAATTTTATTTCTCTCTCAATTTTCGGTGATTTTTTATTTTTTTTGCATTTCTACTTTAGGTTGATAAAATTTTTGTGTTTTTTATAACACTACTTTACGTTGATGGGATTTAATTGTGTTTTAAGTTTTTTTTTTTTTTTTTGGGAGGTTCACTTTGATTGTTAAATTTTATCATATTGCCTTATAAAGAATTAAAGATAGTATATAAAAATGTAATATTATTAAATTACATAGCATGATTTGGATAATTTGGTGTTTATTTAGAGATAATTAATTTGGTGTTTATTGTTATATCTTTTTTTTTTTTTTTACTTTTTTTTCTTCTCATATTATTTTATTCAACATTTAAATTCAACCACATCCTCCATATGTTCAATTATTATTATTATTATTGAATTAATATATTAGATCGTATATTTTTAAAAGTCAATATGTGTTATTTGAAATAATGTTTTAAATTAGAAGTTTTTTGTAGTGTAACATAATATATTTTGTAGTAGGATATTATATGTAGTAAGATATGTATGAAAACACAATGCAATAAAAAAAGTTGTCTTTTATTTTATAGTGTGAGAACTATTATACTAACTTATAACCATGTATACTATACATATGTATGCGAATCAACTTTTATAGCTATATTTTTCTCCACAACATAGATCGACATCTCTTTTTTTCTCACAATCAATAAATCATATATCATAAATTGGAAATATAAAATAAAATAAAATGAAAAAAAACAATTTTTTTTTTCATCATATGAACATATGAATACATCTTGCAATATATAACTCTTCAAATTCATAAGATACACGATTACTTAGATTATATAGTAAAATAAGACCAACTTATCCATCATGACATTGCATTATCGTCTAGATATAACTATATATAAATATCGTTTTGTTAATCTTGTCTCATAAACCAAAAGTACCATCTATATAGCTAATAATATCTTTAAAGAGTAACATATGACGGAGAATTCTTAATTTGAATAGCAGATTTTATATATATATATATATCATCTAACCAAGGTTGTCAAAATTGGGATCCTAAAAATTTTGAATTTATCCATTAAAAAACAAAGATTTGCATCATATGATGCAATTTGCATGTCATACATTGCTACATCTATACTAATGAAACAAATATATTTAAGTTTTGATCCAATGTATCTAAAAAGTTCAATAAATGTTTAATTAGCAACTAAATACCAAAATATTTATTAACATATATGGAAATATTTTTCAAGTTCCAAGTTTAAAATCCAAAATAAGTTATCAAATGGAAACTAGCTAACTAAAATATAAAATCCAAAAGCAAGATGAATATTAAGGTGAAGTGAACATTTTAATTATTCTCATTCTAGGGTTCTTATAACCACCGTCCTAATCATCATTATTTAGTTCATCATCTATGTAGACATTGTATATTTGTATACTAGAGTTGCAAAAGAGATCAAGATACAACTCACACTCAACTATTCAAGTTATACCACTCAGCAACAATTATAGAGCATGCTCAAACAAATCAATCAATCAATATATAAATACAAGCAACTAATAAAATTATATATAAGAAAACTTTTAGTAATTTTAGAATACAAATTAGTATATTGATCAAACAATTTAAAATATTATAGCTTAATTAAAAATTTCATTTAGAAATGATAAAGCATTCTTTCATTTTGATTACAAGTGAACTAGAAATAAGAAAACATTTACTTAAGTTAACATATATATATATATATAGATATATATAAGGTCATACTAAAACAATAATATCATCACACGCAACGCGCAGGACTGCAACTAGTGTGTACAATGTATGTTACTGTTAGTTACAAAATTTGGGACGTTCATACGAGAGTATTGCACTGTTGCATTGTAGTTGCATGTACGTACAGAGAATTGAATACCGTTTGTGCAAGGATTAAGGAAGAAGGCAGGAAGCAAAGGGAATTTGCATACCCACTTGGGTCACTTTTATTTGACTTCAAGTCAATGTCTTCTTTTACACTTTTTTCTATTTTTTATTCTTTTCTAACGTTTTTCTTTTAATCTTGTTGTGTGCGTTCATATGCTTTTTCTCACCTTTACAAGGAAGTTATGGAAACTCATATAAGCCAAAAGCATATACGTTAGGAATCTCACTTTTTCTTTCTTTCATAATAGCCTCTATGTTGGTCTTTCCATAGGGTAACTTCTTCCAAGTTGGTTCCTTTGATGCTAAGCTAACCTTCATGATCTATATTTTGAAGGGTGTATGACATTTTGGCCATTGACTGACTATACAGAAGAGAGATTTTGAGAAGAAGGAACTGAAAGAATGGAGAAGAATGCGGTGGAGAAGAAAGAAGTTCCAGGTCGACGCTTAATAGATTTGGTACTCTCTTGGTCTATCGAAGATGTTCGCAATGAGAATCTTTACAAAAACCAGGTTTGTCCACCATAAAGCTCTCACCATCCTCCTCATTGTAAGAAATTAAGTTGTAACACACGGAGATTGTAGAGTACTATTGATTTCATTAAAGTTTTTCAGTTAGCCAAATGTCAAAAAAATATGAGGATAACAAGATGAATATCACATCTGACCAAATGGGGTATTAATCATTAATTTATTTTATTTTTTTGTATACCAATAGAAACTATGTTGTCAAGTTGGCGTACACCGCACACCCTTAGTGCGATGGTCACTCCACATGTATAAGTACTTGTGGGGTGTGAGAGGTAAGGACCAGGATTCAAGTTTTCAGAAGAGAGCTTCACACACATATACACTTAAATTAGATTATAGTGGAAATTCTATCTTGTATAAAAAAAAATAAAGTAAAAGTTGGTGTAACATTAATTTCACATTTGTAGGTTAAGTCTGTTTGTAGACATGGCAAAACGGGCAGGTTGGGTCGGGTTCGAGTCGGGTCAATCGGGTTGCGGGTCAAACGGGTCACGGATCAAAAACGGGTCATTTTAAACTGGTTAAATTAGGTTCGGGTCAATCGGGTTCGGGTCGGGTCGAGTTGACCCGTATTTTTAACATGATTTTTTTTTTTTTTAATTTTTATAAAGAAAACAACATGTATTTGCCATTTGGAAAGTTATACAACAAATCACTTGATATAAAATGCATTATTTTGAATTCACCACTTATATCAAGAATGAACTCAGTTAAACTTATTAATACTTATTCAATAATTTTAAAATTATACAAATCTTAACATTACCATCTAAAACAAAATAACATAAAGATAAGTAAAACAAATACACAAGTTTTATTTCTACACAATATCAACATTCCAAAATATAAAACAAAATTACAAATGACTTATTGGATAACTCATTTCATAAAGAATAAAAACATATAAGAAATTTACAATCTTGAAAATTAATTTTATAATCTATTATCAGTTGGGATTGACACTCTATTTCAATTTGAGATATACTTTAAAATTTGATTGCTTACTTATTTATACATGGTCTCTTTTATGAATATCATATTATTGTTAAGCAACACACACTTTAGGAAATATCATAATTTATTTTGAAAAGCTGTTTATTTTGGACATAAATTATTAAAAAATAGGTCCAAGTATTCATAATTTATGCTAATTTGATATTTTAGCTTTACTATTTTCACACTTGTGAATGTTTCTCACATGTCTACAGTTTTAAATCTATGTTTTTAACTCTACTGTAACCAGATTATCTTGGCATGTACTTTTTTATTTGATATCTAAAAATATTTACTCATTACAGAATGTTTAACCATTTATCTTTCAATTAATTTGCATGTAGTTATTAAAATGTATCAATTGTTTCCTTAAACTTCACAATAAATAATTAAACCAATATTGTCTTAGTTTTACTATTTTTTTTTTTTTTTACCCCAAAAAAAAAAGTTTAAAAAAAAAAAAAAAATGATTCGGGTTTGGGTCGGGTCGGGTCGACCCGCAAAAAACACGGGTCGGGTCATAGGTCAACCCGTTTTTGCTTCGAGTAAAAAAAATCGAGTTCGAGTCGGGTCGGGTCGGGTCAAAAAATTATGACCCGTTTTGCCATGTCTATCTGTTTGTTCATTTGTTTTTTCTTTTCTTTTTTTCCCTTTTCTTTTCTTATATCTTCTCATGCAACTATTGGGAAAACCTAGAACTTGTTATGATTAAATAGTGTATAACATCAAATACAGAGTTCCTATATTGTGATTTGATTTATCTACATACTTAGAACAGCTGGCACAAAATTTGATGATAATTTGGATGCGGTTACATATTAGTTCTTTATGTCCCCATTTCCTAGCAGAGATACAGAGCCTTGCAATTATGTTCAAATCATGTTGATCAAACTTGTAGTTATGATTAAATAGTGTATAACATCAAATACAGAGTTCCTATATTGTGATTTGATTTATCTACATACTTAGAACAGCTGGCACAAAATTTGATGATAATTTGGATGCGGTTACATATTAGTTCTTTATGTCCCCATTTCCTAGCAGAGATACAGAGCCTTGCAATTATGTTCAAATCATGTTGATCAAACTTGTACACGTACTTAACTTTCCTCTCATGAAAATTGCAGTCCTAACCCTGAAATGATTCACTAACAGGTGAGACAGATCCCACTTAAATTTTCCTCAACAACAGAATACATGAATTCATTCACTTATCCACTTATTGAGGAAACACATGCTGACTTGTTATCAAGCATGTCAACACTGCATCTAGCGCCTAGGTGTGAAATATCGTCATTCAAACAAACCAAGAATTTTAAACCACCCAAAGACTTTTTTTACCGTGTTACACTTAAAAGTGAGAGTAGATTGCAGAAGAATGGGGGATATGAACCTATGGTTGGAGACATCATTGCCTTGACAAATGTAAGACCAAAATACAAGGATTTAGACAGACCCAACAGACCCTTTCTTGTTGCTTTTGTTCAGAAGGTGAAAGACGACAAGATTATTACAATATTAGCCTCAAAGCCCATCTTGGCTGAAGAACAAGAGAACAAGAAGAGGGAAACTCTTTATGCTATTTGCCTGATAAACATGACCACAAATATCCGTATATGGAGAGCATTGAACTCTCAGCTAGAAGGAAAAAACTTAGATATCATTGGAGAAGTGCTGCAACCAAAATCTGCTGTAAGAATTTTAATCATAGTTTACTTTAGCGTTGCATATTAATGTTTTTTGAAATAATTCTCAGCAACTTTTTTTTTTTTTTTTGACTTCTTGTAGGTAGCTAAAATTTGTACTTCATGCATTTCTGAAAACAATTGCAGTACTGCCTATGTAGATGTGAGGTCCAGAATCTGCTCCTCTGACTTAAATGACTCCCAGAAAGCTGCAGTTCTTAGCTGTTTGGAAACTAGGAAATGCTATCATCAGAATACTGTCAAACTAATATGGGGTCCTCCGGGAACTGGAAAAACCAAGACAGTTGGTTATTTACTATTCTGTCTACTTAGAATGAAATGCAGAACTCTTACTTGTGCCCCGACGAATACTGCAGTTTTGGAAGTGACCCAGCGGCTTCTAAAGAATGTGACAGACTCACATGAATATGATACTTATGGGCTTGGAGATATACTTTTATTTGGAAATGGGGAGCGGATGAAGATTGGCGATCGTCATGACCTTCTTGACGTATTCCTTGATAACCGAGTTACTATACTATATGAATGCCTGCTTTCATCAACTGGTTGGAAAGATACTTTACTATCAATGATTACTTTGCTCAACGAACCTAAACAGCAATATCATTTGGATGGAGAGGCAGCCAATGAATGTGATAACCCTTTGACATTTGTGGAAATCGTACAGAAGAGATTCAAATGCATTTCAAAGCGTCTGACATTTATAATGGAAAATTTATATACGCACTTACCTACTTCTTTTATTTCATTAGAAGTGGTAAAGAAGATGATCAAAGCACTTGATCTTCTCAAATCTCTTGAAACTTTGTTGTTTGCTGTTAGTGTTACTGATAAAGTGTTATTAGAGAAAGTCTTCAGAAAAGATGTAGGAAGTGGACTTGGTCACTTAAGGGAGTTGAGTATTGTGAGAAATGAGTGCCTTCTTATCCTCAGATCACTTCCTCAAAAATTCCATGTTCCAAATTTTGAAAACGAGAATGCTATAAAAAAATTCTGCCTGCAAAATTCTTGTCTGATTTTCTGCACTGTATCAAGCTCTGCTAAAGTGCATGAAGTAAAGACTGATCTGGAACTACTGGTTATAGATGAAGCTGCTCAGCTTAAGGAATGTGAATCAACCATTCCTTTACAACTTCCTGGCCTCCGCCATGCTATTCTCATTGGGGATGAACGTCAACTGCCTGCGATGGTTCAAAGCAAGGTTTAAAGTTTTATTATTATGGTTATATTTTGCTGTACTTGATTGTTTTTATGAATGATCACTGTAACATCCTTAAATTTTTTTATTACTAGATTTCTGAGGAAGCTGAAATTGGAAGAAGTTTGTTCCAGAGGCTGGTATTGATAGGACACAAGAAACACCTTCTTAATGTCCAACATAGGATGCATCCATCCATAAGCTTATTCCCAAATAGGATGTTCTATGAAAATCATATTTTGGATGGCCACAATGTCAAAGGAAGAAGCTACGAGAGGCGTTTCCTTCAGGGGGAGATGTATGGCTCCTACTCTTTTATAAATGTAGCAAATGGAAAAGAGGAATTTGATAACAGCCATAGTCTGAAAAATATGGCTGAGGTGGCTGTGGCATCTGAGATAGTTTCAAGCCTTTTCAAAGGTATGTCTAAAGTAGCAACTAATCCTAGTCTCAATTTTGGCAAATGTTTTGCTAGGAAGTTTAGTTATGGTTAGCTTGATCATCAATAAGTAATGTGTTCCATTAATCTCATTTTTTTTCCTTTCTCCTTTCGCTCCTAAAGAATCAGTTCGCACAAAGAAGAAGGTTAGAGTTGGTATCATCTCACCATACAAGGCTCAAGTTTTTGCAATCGGAGAGAAGGTGAAGAAGTACAATGCAGATTCTAATGATGACTTCTCCATCAGTGTTCGCTCTATTGATGGATTCCAGGGTGGTGAGGAGGATGTGATAATTATCTCTACTGTTAGATGTAATAAGCATGGAATAGTTGGTTTTCTTAAAAATCATCAAAGAACAAACGTGGCACTAACGCGTGCAAGGTAACAGATAATGTATAAAGTATAGACTTCACTATGGTGCTGCGAAAACTTGCTTTGAGGCTCTAGTGGTTTTTGCCATTAATAGGCATGGTCTCACTTTGCAGGTATTGCCTTTGGATATTGGGAAATGAAGCAACTTTAACTAAGAAGAACACTATTTGGAAGAAATTAGTCAATGATGCCATGAAACGGAAGTGTTTCTACAACTTCCATGAAGACAAGGGTTTGGCTGATCCTGTATTGTCCCTTTCAAAACCATTAGCTTCACTCAGTCTGAGGGATGAGTCAGAATCATCATCTACAACTAATGGGTGAGTAACATCAACAATTATCCAACTAATCAATTTTTCTACTTTAGAATAGCTCTAAAAGAAGAGCTCAGGGAAGTTTTTATTCAATTTAAACATGCACTTACTAGATTGTCAAATGGGACTTATCGATGCTGTTGCAGTATGGTATTAATTAAATACATCAACAGCATGTTCTGCTTTGCTTTAGATGAATCGCATGTTCTGCTTTGCAAAAATCATAATACTGCATATAATATGACTCACATGCTTGAAGAAATCCCTACAGAGAACTTGAAATTATGTGCTGATATATGTTGTTTTCTTTCCTTTGACTTGGTATGCACCTTGGTCAAGATGGAGGATGGTTTGCTCTTAGGTATTAGATAACTAATTTCTTTGGAAAAATTACATCAACCTTTCTTGAAGTATAAGAAAATGATAATGAACCCCAAAGTTTTGCAAAAATGACCGTCCCCTAATGTGAGAACTATAAAAATAAATAAATAAATAAATTCATATTTTGGCCTTGAGTTACCCTAATTTTATGCATCAAATTGGCCTTGGTTAAGCAATAATCTATATTCTATATCTATATATGTCTAAAAGCTGAGACGTAACATTTAATGTTGCTATGCTCCTGTTGAGCCACCTCATCAACCACATCATACTCTTTTTTTTTTCTTTTTAAATAATTTTTCTCTTTATGATTTTTTAAATTTTTTTATATAAAATAATAAAATACAGTTTATGGACAAACATTATTATTCATTAGATACAAATATTTGACTATTCAGCTACTCAAATTAATTTCAACTTTTTGTTTTCTTCTTTCTAATTTCAAGTAATTATTAAAATTGAATAATTCATTATCTTTTTAGTGGATAAAATTAACATTTCAAGTATCCAAACCAAACTTTAGCACCTAAATCTCTAGCCAGAGATGTCTTAAGTGTCTCTTCGTATATCTACCGTTATAGTGTTTCTTCTTCCAAAATTTCAGTTTTTCACAACCTTATCTCTCTCTCACTCATACATTGATTATTTATTTAAGTTTTACAATGTTATATATACAATGCAAAATTTAGATGTAATCACCCGTCATTTATAACAAAAAATTTAGCACAGTACTAATTGTTTTCCATATTTTTCAATCAAGCTTTAGTTTTCACTATTTTGAGAAGACATCAAGCATTAAGTGTTTCTTCGTTTATCTATCGTTACAGTGTTTTCTTTTCCAAAATTTAGGTTGTTCTCAACCTTATCTCTCTCTCACTCATACATTGATTATTTATTTAAGTTCTACAACGTTATATATGCCAAAGGCCTTGTAGCCGAATTGGCACTTCCCCGTGCAAAAAGTGCTTGAGGGTCTAGGGGGGAAAGGGTTCGAACTGCGAGGTTAGCAGCATGTTGTAATTATCTCTAAAAAAAAAAAAAAACAATGTTATATATACCAACGTACATTCTAGATACAATGACCCGTCATCTAAAACAAAAAAAATTAGCACAATACTAATTGTTCTCCATATATTTCAATCAAGCTTTAGTTTTCACTATTTTGAGAAAGACATCAATTATTTTTGTCAGAAACTTTCAAAGTTAAGGCAACAATAGGAAGACCATTGAGGTAAACAAAACGCACAATCATATATGATCTTCTTCTCTCTTTTTTTTCTTTTTTTTTTTTTTAGTTTTCTTGCATTTTTTGAAGTGATTTTGTTGCTTTCCTTTCCAAATTTTTTAATGATACTGACTTTTGTTATTTTTAATTGACTTAGAATTGTTAATGCAGTTTTATTTGCCCTATCATTGTTGTGGAAATTCCTAATGTTGATATGAAACATATTGATAATGAACATTTTTTGTGCTTATTTTTAGAGTGTCAAAAAGGCAAAAAGTATTCAGTGTAGTAATTTTGTTATTGTTGCATCTCATGTGTTTGGTAAAATTTCTTTTAGAAATCTTAAGTGTCTTTCTCAAATCTGTTTGTGATTTTTATTTTGTTCATTCTATTACAAATAATCGGCATCTCTACCATTAAATTTTTAGCTAATTTGAGCTTTCTTGGTAAGTTTTTACTTTGTTTAATTGATCATCTTTAAGGAAAAAGCCAAAAAGAGAACAAGACAAAATACAATTTACTCTAGAGCATCATTATGCTACTAATGATTTTATGTATAAATACTTAAGGAACTTGATCAATTCTTTCTTGGGATTCCTATTATCCTTAATGTTTAGGGGTTTAAGTGATAGCCTAGCAACATTCTTTATTGTGTCCCCTATTTGTGGTTCAAACCCCACCATCGCGCCCTCCACCACCATCTACATCTCTCTCTCTCTCTCTCTCTCTCTCTCTATATATATATATATATATATAATCGGCTGTTCAAATTAAGAATTCTCATGTGTTACTCTTTAAAGATTTTATTAGATATATAGATGGTACTTTTGGTTTATGAAATATGATTAACAAAACGTGATTTTTATATAATTATATGTAGGCTATACTGCAATGTCATGATGGATGGATTGATCTTATTTTACTATAAAATCTAAGTAATCATGGGGTTTATGAAATCATCACCAACCTAAAACATTTCTAACATATTATACATGTTCTATCCATTTTAACTAGTCCTCAAATCCAAATGCAACCCTAGAGTATGCTAAAATCTATTAGCTGGTTTTGTCTACTTAATATGCATGCTTTCTAAGACTCCCCTCATTGTTGACATGTCTACTGCAATTCCAAGACTTTCATATAGTGGAGACCTCTAGAGAATCCGCAAGAATGGTTTCACAGGAGGAGAGGAGTTGCTGTGCACAAGAAAGACACAAAATGGCTTATGCAGTCTCCTACTTATTACGAGGTTTCTTAGTTTGCAAAGATACATGTTATAACCAGTGTACAAAACTCTTACTGGCAATTGAGTAATTAAGTACACTTGTTTAAAGACAAATGCCTTTGAGAGGTGGACAAAAGGAAAAACAAAACAAAACAAAATGTTCAAGCATAATGTAAAAATGGTGTGAATATATTCAGGAAGTTTCAGTTGGCTGTTATAATATCCAATCACAAATGGGAAATTGTGAAATTTGCTTTGTTGATGACTTTGATAAAAGATATGTATGTAATTACCTAATTCTGAAATTACAAATGGAGAATTTAGCAGGAGATTCTATTTACATACTATAAATCACAGTTGGAGAATCCTTGTCCTTTTTTATCTCTTACTGATCATTGCTAAACAGAGTCATGAGAGATGATTTATGAATCCATTTATCCATGTCCGGAGTGAAAGAGTTGGAAATGCTAGATCATGCAATTCTTGCATAGCAACAAACTAGGCAAGGCAAAGTTCTATGTCAGATAACACATGTCATGCATTCAATATATATATATATATATCATTTCTCTCACAATGTGTAAATCCCACAGCTATGGAACCCACACTGCAAGAGAGATGATACATTAGATAATTACTGCAAATTACAGGGGCTTAGGCCTAAGTACCATTGTCAACCTCCTTCCTAAAAGGCCTAAGAATGTTGACTTGAGACTGAACCACAACAGTGAGGAAATATTTTACTGGCACTAATTCTTAAGTATGTTTCTGGCACTAATTCTTTAAAAGGCATTTATGCAATCAAAATATGTAGTAACGTGCTACATGTGAAGCATCATTTTAGGAAGACTGGCTTGAAATTGCACTGAATCTCTGATGGTTAGCAGCAGGAAAATAAATAAATAAAAAGCTGATCCTAACATAATGTTCATCTTTAAGTTCTTTTGATCCTCATCATAATAACAAATAAATTTCGTATTCTATTGATTTATTTAATTTTGTAAATTACATATGGAAAATCAGGGTAATGGTTTTATCCTTATCAGCCAATCCTTATACATGTACATACAATCTAGAGACACACTAAATGAACTTACGAAAATTTTGGAGACCGATATAAATAATCCAATAGTCAAAATGGAACCACATCAAGACTAAGTTATAAACGAACCATGCACAAAAACAGGCAGTAACAACAGCAGTTACCGTCTTGAGTAACGATCTACTAGTGCCTTAGCTTTCTCTGGTGCAAAGAACCGTGCCTGCACATTGGCCATAGATACTAGCTTACATCCTTGATGTGTGCAATGTGTGTACGTACTATATAGACATAATATAAGTGCCAAGGTTCTACAAAAGCATGATAATCATTGCAATTACATACGAGCTGACCCCTTCCCAAAGATCTCCATGGTTTTAAACTTCAACTTGTACCCAATCAACCAAGCTTACACAAAGAGGAGTCAAAAGTCGTGAGGCTTTGCATTTGAGATACAATTATTCCATTAAAGTCCCTTAAAAAATATTTTAGTTGCGAATTAGGAAAATCCGACACTTCAAGAGTTGCTCTAAACTTCAAGCCCTCCCATTTTAGCTCAAAAGAGGAGAGTTCAAAAATAAATAAACAAATAATTTTGACCAGAATAGAAAATATATGCGCAGGAATGCTCATTACCTGTCAACATAAGCTGTAATCTCCTCAACTCTTTTACCATTAGATACTTGGAAAATAGTCAGCATGGATCCACAATTACACAACAAAACAACCATAACAATAATAAAGAAAAGAAAAGAAAATAATGCATCCACAAATCATAGAAAGCTGTAGTGCCTATTGTAGCTTGCTGGTATTACTTGTGCGATTGAGGTAGAATAATGCGCATATGAACATAGACACATACATGATTACATGTATATTGACACATAAATATACATATATGCATTTCAAAAGACACTATTATTGATGCATACATACATGTGTACATGAATTTCCATATACATGCATGTGCCAATAAATATTCACATACTCACCTGAATAAACATCCTCTCTGCATCTCCATCTTTACCATTTTCTTTCAAAATGATTCCCTGCAGAAGAATAATACCGATAAAATTTATATGCAAGTTCAGTTCATCTCAAAATATCTAAACTAGAAGCATAACCATCAACCAGCAGGAAAGAGGGAATCAAAACCAATAAAGAACAATGACACATTGTGAAGAACAATGTCAGTAACCATTTTGCATGCATTCTTTGGACTCTGCACTCCATTCAATCAGTAACCAGTTCTTATTTTTCCATTGGCAATTTCCTCCATATTCTTGAAAGATTCGATTCTCTCATATCATGCATTATTCGAACAGTAGTCACACAAATCAGAAAGAAGCATGAACACATAATTATTCTTAGATATAGTATCCAGAAACAATTCCCATGATCCCAGGATTTATAAAAGAATACTTAACAATTAGAATAGAGTGGATAGTGGATGTGAGTGATTTAAATATGTATTTACCTGTATCTACATGCACTCAAAGTACTAATTTTGTTTTAATAAAATATAAATAAATAAAAAATCACCATGGATGTTTTACCAGTTTGGAAAGACATACACACCATTTTAATTAAAAAGCTTCATGATTAATTTTGCAAGAACCGCCAGTAATGAAGATTCATAGAGAGAACTCCTATTAGTGAGATTCTTGTAATACTACTAATACCCCATTTTTACCATATGCTATATAGCATACATGCACAACACAGACACAAAATCTACACTAGGATCTAGGGTTTTTCCCCTCAATAAAAAAATAATAATAATAATAATAAAAATGAAACTAAAATTTCAAACAATCTTGATGAAATATTCCTTTCAAAAATGTAATTAGATAACGTGGCGAAGTTGCAAAATGACTACTAATATATATGTTAAATTACCAATTGTCCCAAAAGTTTAAACTATTGGAATATGGTAAATTTAATCATTTAACCATATACTTCTAACACTCTCCTTCACGTGTGGGCTCAAACTCTCTTTTAATAGGTGAGACGCAACATATGGGATTTTAAATGGAAGGTAGAGTAGAGGGGACATGAATCGAACTCAGGATCTCCTACTCTAATACCATGTTAAATTACTGATTGTTCCAAAAGTTTAAACTATTGGAATATTGTAAATTTAATCATTTAACCACATACTACTAACTCTATATATATAATTTTTTTTTCTTCACTAAAGTGTCTAGCAATGCAAAGGTTTCATAAATTGAGATCTTTATAACTGAATACTTTGTTCATTATCATATACATTTCGTACCTGGTATTGGCATATTTTGATGAGATATGCTGGTGCATTGGTAAAAAATAATTTTCATCTTAGTTCTAAATTAACAAACATTCCAAGCTATCTGGCCAGAACATTCATCACATAAATTAGAGAGAGAGAGAGAGAGAGAGAGAGAGAGAGAGAGGAACCTTAGCTAAGTAACCACGGAAGTCGTCTGGGTGACTAGAGATGAGGCGGTCGTAAACAGATACAGCATCACTGATATGGCCCCAATCTGAATATGCTTTACCAAGAAGTAATTCAACCTGAAATAAATCTCATTGCAAAGAAAAAAATGGCAAAAGACAACCAAGAAAAAAGCCACTGAAAATCAGATTTCAATTAAGAGAAAGCAATTAAAGGATGTCTGATGAGGAAAAACATTAAAAAAAAAAAAATTTGTCAAAATTTTAAATAAATTAAGGAACCTGAAAGATTCAGCTATCATAATTTGGTGCATGTATTCTTGAGATTTTTTTCACATGTACTCTTATATATCCACGGAAAAAAGGATTTAAAAAAAAAATTGAGGACACAACAAATATAAAAAAGGAAAGGCATGTTTGAACATCTCATACAAAGGAGCTCTAGATTTATTTTCTAGGATAGGTTAAAAAGAATTCCTTTTGCTTTTAGGCTCAAAATGAATCCAAGGGAACACTCTCTGCCTCTCTTTGTCCCTTTGCACTAGGATTCATTTACTATCATAAATAAATAGATATATCTTCGACATTTTTGGGTTGGTATCATATTTTAAAAATCTCATTGCAAGCTTTCAAATTAGATTGGAGTGACAAACAAAGAGAAAGCAGAAAATTAGAGAAAGTAGCTAACTTGTCTGTACACAAATGATACAAAATGTCAAATAAAAAGATTGAGATGCATTCCCTATTTTTTTTTTTTTTCTCTCCCACTGCTATTAAGGCTTTCTTTATAGAGAGAATAAGAGAGGAGGTGAAATGTCGTCTTTCCCCATACTATTTTAAAATTTTTAAATACTATTTTAAAATTTTAATACCATTAGTATTTCTTTTTTTGAGAACCAAATTTGAACACCTTTATTATTATACATTTTCAATGATATCATTCCTGAAGCTGCTTCTTTAGCTAAAATAAACAGAGGTTTTGAGCCCTTGTCACAGCCCCAAAGGACCTCACTTCTGATGAGGCACCCAATGGAAAAGAATTCGGATCTTACTATAAATGAGTTTTTGAAAATAAAAGAGTAATAATCAATTTTTGTTTTAATAATAGGGTTGATGGCTTGGTCTTACTCCTTTGTTATTCAGTAGCCTTTTACTTGCTAATTAGTAAGTATTATAAACTAAAAACATATAATAACATGATTCTTGGCTGCATTTAACAAAGAAAACTAATGTAAAAAATTGAATGCATATATGCTGTTTCACATATATGACTTATTATTGTCATATATATGGTATCTTATTATTACTCCATAAGTATTAAAAGAGATGATGACAGCATTTTTATGAAGGCATGCTTTCTAAAAACATTATCCATATAAAACCAAATTTGTTTTCATTGGTTGAACAAATGTAATGCTTTAGTGAATCTAAAGGGCTAAAAACTTAGTATTGTAAATTCTCTAGAACACTCCCTGAAAGGAAAATCAATTATGATGCAACATATTTTAAAAGGCTACAACCAAATCATAATCAAATTTCCTTCAAGTTGCTGCCTTATCTTAAAATCCTCCCTTTTCCTTTTACTTTTGTAATTTTGGAATCTTAGAAGTGTAATCTGTCATTGAGAAACTACAACTCACTTGAACAGGGTCCACTTGTTGCAAATTTGTCTCTTCAACCTTACTATTAGAGTTCTGAGAATTCAGTCGTTCACGAGAGCCCAGGAGAAATTGAACAGCCTGCATTAAAAAGAAAATAAAAGAAAAATGAAATTGTAATTGCTTGCAGATATGCTTGTCTAACAGGCTGTTACATGTAACTGTTCATGAGATGACAATAATATGCCTGGATTCTAAGTAATTGACTTAAGAATCTCTATAACAATGCTTTTGGGATCCATAAGGGAGATAAGGAGCTCTACACCTGAGTTTAAGTAAAGCAAACTAGTTTTAGCTCTCTTTTCTACATAAGAGAATATTATGTGGAAAATCGATACAAGCCAAATTCAAAGGACCCAGTCAGTTGACTGCAAGGCTGGGCAGTGATGATCACATGACAAAAAATTACATAATATTTTTCATTTTTAAAATAGAATCTGCTCTCATATATGTACAATTTCCTATCAATTTAGGACATAACTAAGACAAAATGTTAAGTGAACCTAGATTGAAGATCTAATCTTACATATGGCATTAATTATTAACCAGAAAGTTTTAGAAATTATTATAAGTTAATTTGGTGTGTCTTGTGTGTGTGTGTATTTTGATTGGTAAGTTACACACACAGTCAATGGGTCTTGAACCTACAACCTTACCCTCCACCTAAAACTTATAAGGGAAAAAGGTGCCTATTATGCTAGAGCTCATTGGTGTAAGAAATCAATATAAAAGTTTCTATTAGAGAAAAATAAACATCTGTACATTTATTTAAGTCCTGAACATGAATTGAAGTCAGAGTAGTAATATCATGAAATCAAGATCAACTCAGCTATCCAGTAGCTGGGCTATGTGTCCAACAGTTTGGGTGAGTTCAAATAAGCGAATACAACATATTGCACCGCTTGAGTAGCTGAAAGATGGCTGACATAGAACAAAGCTGTTGTCAGCCTTTTGTTTAGTTTCTTGACAGGTTTTGGTAACCAAAAGTTTGAAAAAAAGAAAAAAAAAAGAACAAGAAATGATGATTCAGGTCTTAAGCCTTGAAATATTGATTTGGGTTAAAAAGATTTTGTCATTTAGGTTGTTGGAAACCAAAAAAATTGTTGAAGGATTTTCAGGTTGGAAAAGATTGGTAACAGTTAAGAATTTTAGGGTCTCTAACAGAATAAGAAAAGGGATCCGATTTGGATGTAAAAAGGGAAGAGAGCACAAGTTTTTGGGCTGTGAACAGTAACCCAAGAATAGTTTTGGTATTTTGGGGTTGCTCCATAGCTTTTTGATGATGGGTTAAATGGGGTATAGAGGTTTAGACTAAACCTTATGGAACTTGGAATATATGGACTTTTACTAAGCACAAACTAAATTACTATTGCAAACTCAAATTAAAAAACCCTATAACATAATTAATCAATAATATTAAAACCCAATAAAGCAAATCTACAACCAATTCCATAAGTTTATGAATTAGAGAAATACCCCTAAAATAAAACAAAATCAGCTCCTATCTGTTTGTATCAATGGCTAAGAATTAAAGCAAGAGGCTCTTTCAAAAAAGTTTTGAATTGTGGAGCATTCAACCTAATAGCATGATGACAAACCTCATCTGGTTTCTTAGCAGCAAGTAATGAATTTGTAAGGCCACGCAGTACTTCAAAGTTGATCTCTTTAGACACCTGTTAGGTATATGAAGACTTCAAATATTTTTATTAAGTAATCATCAGCGTAAACATTTATCAACTAATAATAAAATAATAGCTCTTATTCTGCTTCCTGCAATTCCTATCAATTGTATATAAGTGATTATCAATTTCACATGCTTCCTCTTCATACAGTGCAAATCAAATTTAATATAAAATAAAAGGTTATCTGCGAAATATTTATAATGACATAAAAACAACATTAAATTTAGGGATCAGTGTCTATCATTTGGGGCTTAGATTGGTCACCTGCATCCTCTAAGTTGATTTTTCATATGACTTTTCAATTCCTAACCCTTCATAGTCCTTAGGCTATCCTTCTAAGTTCTAATCAACAAATCCCAAAATCTAGGAGACCGTAATCTATGATTGAAGAAAATACTTAATTATAGGCATCCTGACTAATTTGATTTGAGAATAATCCTCATAGATGCATGCAACCAACAAACACCGATGTTAGGTTACGAGCACCAATGCTAATAAACCTGAGCTCATTATTTAGCATACCAAAGTCAAGCATGTTGAATTTCGTTAGTTGACAAGTTTTGCAAACTATCTTGTTAAGTAGCATCTCGAGTCTTAAAGCCTCAAGTTCAATGAAGGAACTCAAGTCTTTAAGACTTGAGTTCAAAGTGGTGGCAAAGCTGAGGTGGACTAAAAATCCACGTGGAACTCGAGTTCCTGCAAAGCATCCCAAGAAATAATACAAGAAAAGATGACGTACGTGGTTGGGATGGGGGACCAAGAAAGCTGAAGAAGGAAGCATGTGTTATCACTTGTTATCTAGAAAAAGATAAAAGTGAATGATTTCATTTGGCTGGGGGACCAAGAAAGCTGAAGCATGAAGCAGAACAAACCTCTAGGCTCTAGCTATTGATTTGTTGTTGCTTTGGTGAATTTGTTTTGATGTGTCATCCCATTTAATGGTGGGACACGTGAATGGGAGGCAAGAACTTTCTCAGCCTTTGAGAATTTTTTTTCCTTTGTGGAACTCGAGTTCTTGGAGACTGGAGTTCCACATGGATTTTTTATCCACATCAGTATTGCCACCTCCTGGAACTCGAGTCTTAGAGTTCCTTCATTGAACTCGAGTTTCAGAGCCTCGAGATGCTAGCTTACAAAATAGTTTCAAAAACCTACCAACTAACAAAATTGTTAAGAAAATCATGTTAAATGGCAAAAAATCCCCATGTTCAGTGCACACGGCAGTCTAAACCAGCAACAAGCAGAACATTATCCTGCAAATCTGAGGAAGACTTACCATATCTGAAATCTTAAATGCAGCTACACTCCCGTCATAATCTTTGAGTTCATATTTGACTTCTCCAAGCAAACGGTAAACATCAGGATCACTTGGTTTCACCTGTGGAGCACAAAAGTCAATAGATCAATTGAAAAACTATTATCTTGGAAGCATGGTTAAAGCACCATGTCCACTTTATTGTATATAAAATTCATAAAACTTCGAACATGAAGCATGAAAATACCTTAGTCAAGTCCTGAAGCACAGAGACAGCTCGAGTATATTCTCCCAATTCTGTCAATGTCACTGCCGCTCCCTACCAATTCCATAAAATTGGGATAGGAAGTAAAATATTTATAAAAATAATGATGGAACCAGAAAAATAATTAAATAATTACCTAGTAGATTAAGAATATATTTGTTCTAGGACGTTTTTTAGGGAAAAATTGCATATGAAACTTTTAAATGAGAGGTAAAGTGGAGATGGGGTTTAAACTTAGAATCATTTGCCATGATACATTGATAAACTACCACTTGTCCCAAAAGCTAACGTTCAAAGGAAATGATGAATTTAATTAAATAAATATTATTTTAATAGGGTCAATGGAATTCACACTTGTTCATTGTGTCTTCTATATGTTGCATGTGCATGTTGATGCCATAAGATGATTAAGGTTAATCACACCTTTTCAATTGCTATTTTTTTTGAAAGCTCATGTCATAAAATTTCGGTGCTCCCCTTCTAGTAATAAAAATGCAATCTACTAAATCAAGATCCCCAAGCTCCAATAATTCTTGTTATCCAACAGATAAATTTGGGTTGATTGGTTTTAGTTGGCTCCCAAATATGACCAACATGAAACCAAAAATGAGAATCTTATAATTTTTCAAGTAGATTGCTCTCTCTCCCCCTCTCCGCGTGTGTGTGAATGCACACATGCCTGTGGACGTAAATTTACTTTAAAAGCTTTTTAACATAATTGGGTCAGCGTTTTGGTCTAGATTGAAAGCCACCAAATCCATCAGATTAGGTTCATGCTCTTAACCTGACCGTAGGACAGGCAATTGGACTAAGACAATTTCTTCTATTTGCACGTTTCAACCAGCATTAACTAAAAGAATCAGCAGCATATATTGAATACAATCCCTTCTTTTTTCCTTCTTGAAAGCCGAAATGACTCCTTTAAGTTTAGTTCCAAAGCTAATTACACACATGGACGACACTGAAATATGTTTCATATAACAATAAAATAAACATGTAGCAATAATTCAGTCAAACCAGCACAAGTACATTTCTATTTTCAGTGATATCAGCATACAGTAACAAAGAAACAGAACTGGTATCCTGCAGAACAATGAAAGACTCACTTCAAGAGCAATTGGATCTTTTGGGGAGTTAGTTAGCGTTGCCTCAAAATCTTTCAGCCTAGTCTGCCACATATCAAGAATTAAATGTACATGATTAATCTTTCCTGATTTCATCAAAAGACATTGCAGAAAAACGAATACGATCAGCCAAAAGTAAATTAATAGATGAATAAATTGCTGTAAAATAAATGCACATGTAATACAAAACTACATAATAAACCAGCTCAGAATTGGAGGATCACCCTTGGTAACACTAAATAAGCCATACTTCTGTGTAGATTAACAACTATCATTATGAAACTTACTATGACATGAATGACATTATCTTTTAAAGTAGGAATTAAAATTATTGCCCCAAAAAACAAAGCAATTCAAAAAATAATTGTTCATTATGAAACTTCTGTGTACTCGGGTTGGCTGTTTTCTTTTATTTAATAAAACTTTACGTTACCTATCAAAATAATAATAATAATAATTGTTCATATGCACTCTGGTAACTATCTCCTAAACTAAAACTAAAAGCTATAACTTGCTTAGTACTTCTAAGTTCCTGTGAGCAATTTCCAAGAATACTACTCAAGAGTAATTTTTCTTTTCTTGATAAGTTACTCAAGAGTAAAAATTATTAGAGATTTCCAAGAATATTACCTGAAGAGTAGCTTTCTCTTCTTCCGACAGTTTATTATTGACCACAGCGCCGTCCTCAGTGGGACTAACACTGGAAAATTGAAGGTCATCTCAAAATCAAACCATGCCTCCAGAAATTGCAACCAATGAAATATTATTATGAGGGTTGAGGGGGAGGAGAAACAGCTAGGACAGAATAAATCAACAACAGTAATAATATGGATAGATCAAATAGTAGTTTTGAGGAAATGAGATTAAAACATAAAATAAATAAATTTGAAATTTTCATATTTGAATAGTTCCAGTAGAGCTCCAGGGTCCCCTACGAAATGTTATGTTCCCAATTTTTGGCTGGTGGTTGTCTTCAATGATATATGCCTTTGAAAACTACAAATACTATTATGAACCATAGTAATGATTTTTACGTTCAAGGTATGGAATGTTGTATCAATTGGCTTTAAATTAAGGTTTTAACACTTGGCCTTTTTATGCCCCAGCAAAAGCCAGACTGAACTGTTATTTTTTAAAAGAAAAAGATAAGTTTATCAGATGAGACAAAGTAGTAACAGCTAGACACAATGGAAACAACAGAGATGATTGATCGAAAATTGGTACAGGATAGAAGAAACTTTCACTTACTATGCCATACCTTCCTGAGGGAAGAAAGTCTCCAAGAGCAAAAACCAAACCGAAGACCAAGACAGCTACACCTACCCCAATCTTTTCATATCAAAATTGAATTAGTGATATATATACTGTTAAAGATGATGTCAATCATATCATTTTACAGGTGAGAAAAGCACAAACAGCTGAAAATTTTACCTGTGTACCAAGTCCAATCGTTTTCTTCTCTGTCTCAACTGGTGCATCATAGTCAATTGCTCCAAAGTCTTTTTCATCATCTTCTTTTTTCTTCTCAAGCGCTGATCTGAGAAGCATACAGAATGCCATAGTCATGAATAATTATTCCAAAAATGATGCACAGAGAAAAATTCATACAACTAGCTGTAATGGCCACTCTCTTGCAAGGGTTGCAAAAATGCTTTTAAGAAAGGAAAACTTAATAAGATGAATTGGCCACTCTCCCTTAAAAGCAGGGGCAATTCACCCCTGCCAACAGCTCCAAATCAAGTGCAGAGGGGTACCCAGTTGATCTAAGAAGCAATAAAGAGTAAAGACCATGATTTCCTCATGACTAAGCAGTGTACTAAGAGATAATCACGTCATTTTCTGTCTCATTTTCATTAACTTAGAGGCTTCAATTCAGTGGATGGTTAATATAAGGAGACCTGGCTGATAGGTGCTATACTGATTTATGACCATCATGGTCAGTTTTCCAGATAGCAGGTTCTTGCAACACTGCAGCCATTCCATATGACTTACCAAGCTACAATATAACAGAAAAATACAATCACTTGTGCTTATGACTTATTATTAATATTTACAAATATGGAGAGGGTAGTGGAGGTTGGTGCACTAGAGTTGTGAGAGGGACTCATGGTTGTGGGTTATAGAAGAATATTATGAAAGGTGCAGAAAATTTTTTCCGTCATGCGGTGTATGCAGCGGGAGAGGGCAATCGTATTCAATTTTGGCACGACCCTTGGAGTGGTCCTATTCCTTTGAAAGAATTATACCCGAAATTGTTTGCCTATGTTGTGGTTCAGGAAGCTCCGATTTCTGACATGGTTATTTTTGCACCAGACGAGGGAGGTAGATTCATTTTCCGTTGCAATTTTAATGAATGGGAGTTGCGGAGATTTTATTCTTTCTATGAGCATGTCTCTGCCAAGATTCCTCGTGGGGAGGGTGAGGATATCTTGATTTGGTAGTTGAATCGCAGTGGTGTTTTTGATGTGCGATCCTTTTATATTGCTCTACTGAAAGCCCCTTCTGTTTCTTTCCCTTAGCAGAGCATTTGGTGTGTAAAGGTACCTAAAAGGGTATTTTTATTTTTATGGACTGCTGCTAGGGGTGGGATTCTTACAATAGATAACCTTGTTAAGAAGAACTTGCCCCTTGTTAATTGGTGTTGTCTATGTAGGTGTGATGAGGAAACTGTGGATCACCTTTTGTTTCACTGTAAGTTTGCATCTGCTTTGTGGAGTGAGGTCCTTATTATGTTTGGGGTTCAGTAGGTGACGCCGGATACTATTGTTTCTCTTGTTTTTGCTTGGAGGAATTGGTTGGGAACTTACTCTTCAAAGGTTTGGAATATGGTACCAGCATGCCTTATGTGGTTAGTATGGAAGGAACGCAATGCCCGAACTTTTGAGAACATTGAGAGACCTATAGATACGTTAAAGAACTTGCTTGCTAGGTCTTTGTTTGAGTGGTCTCGTATTTGGGGTCTTACACATTGTAATTCCTTGTCTAATTTCCTTATTTCTATTAGACTTTCCTTATGATTTGATTGTATTGTTTCAAGGGCAGTGAGTTTACAATTGTAAACAAATTGTTCTTTTTCATCAATAAAACTCTTATTATCTATCAAAAAAATTAATATTTACAAAATTCTATGTGATGTAGAATAGACAACATAGGCTTTCCTAGAGCAGTAAGGTTGCCTGAAATAGAATTGCATGAAATTTGGCTAGCTGAAGGGAAACGGTCTTTTGATCAAAAGTCGTCACCTTGCCACAAGGTGCACCTTAACTTTGGTAAATTCCTCCATTTAAGGCTCCAAAAACAATGATTTTTTCATTTTTAGTAATTTTTATTTCCTTAATAACTTTTTGCTCAAAATTCAGAATAAGGTCTCGCTTGTTTTGGGACAACTTTTAAGGTTTGTAGTTTATGATTTTGCATTTAACTCAATTTTGGTATAAATCGATACTTTGCCACCTAATCTCGTGATTAGCACGAATTAGGGTTTTGAATGTTTTCCTAGTCGTCCTAGAGTTTTGTCTTTTTAGTATTTATATGCTATGAAGCCTCCAAAGGCAAAACATACTATTATTAATAAAATTCAAAGTTTTCTCTCGTGGATTCCAAACCTATCACCTTGTGAATTCAAGGGACCCCTCATAAATTCGATGTTTACGACCAAAAGCTAACATTTTAGTTCTTGTTCCATCTAAGAAAGTATTGTGTGTGCTTTCTTCAGGCTTCTGCGACATCACTATGTATATTCATATGTTTTAAACTGTTACTTAGCTTATTAATTTTCAATACTTCAGGAAAAGCTAAAGTAATCTTCTAGTGATATCACGAGAAAGTAACATACTCTAACCTAACCTTCCATCATGCAGGATATTAAATACAATTTAATCAAACTGACATGTAAGTATGAAACTTGAAATGAGGCAAATTGTTTTATTTCCTTTCTTCAATTGAATGAGGAAAAAGATTTCTCTTCATGGATAGAGTGTCACATTGATGTTGTTAGAAAAAATCATTAATTCAAGCCTGATATTTCCTAAACCTAATGAATGATTTTCTATTTTGACCTGATCTCACTTCATTATTTTCAAGTAAGGACATATGAGAAGCTCATGGGAAAGAAACATAACACAATATACCTTCTAACTGCTTCCAACCGTTCCTCAAACTGAAGGTCCAAAGAATTATTCCTCGATTTCCCATCAAATCGAGAACTTAAACCAGGTGCCTCTACAATGAAAACTAGTGGTAAGGTTAATGCAGCAAAGACCAGTAGAATATAAACAGAACAAATCTAGGAAAGTTACATGAGGGTCCAAATTCATTAAATAATTTAATTAAAAGGATTTATATAACTTAAGAGGATGATGCTGTCTAATCTTACAAACCACAAGCATGTCCAAAACTACAAGTGGCCATGCAATATCACGGTGAACATGCAAAGAAAATTGTGAGACGATCAGCATAAAACAAGAAGCAATATCAAGAGAAGTATCAGGTTTTGGAAGCCCATGTGTGCTATACAGGCCTATTGCCCCAAAGTTAACAAAAGATTAAAAAAAAAAAAGTTTCAGAGCCCACCACAAGTTTTTCAAAGCAGAAGTATCAGTTGAGAGATCTTTATAAATGCTTTAAGCAGCCTCAAGACTATGCATATGATCAGATAACTGTAATAAAATAAATAAATAAATAAATAAAAGGGTTGAAATGATTATTTTATTTAAAACATGTTGAAGTCAAAAAAAATTTGACACCTTGAACATTTACTAGAGCAAAATACAAACCAAAATCCAAGTTTAAAGAAGTCTAATGGATTAAAATGTCCTATCCCCCAAACCCCTTTTTCCCTCCTTTTTTACACATACAGAGATACACAAAGAATCAAGGGGAACATTCACAACTCAAACATTTTTGTGCAAAATGTTCTGAACAATAAAAGATTAAATTTGGACAATTGTAGTGTACAAAGTTCAAATAAACAAATATAAGAATAATTTTCCTAAATTGAGGGGAAAACTATCGACACTTACGAGTAGGTACAGGACCAGATTGCTTAGTTGTTGATTTCCTGCACCAGGCAAAAACAGTGATTATGACACGATGAAAGCATTGCTATCATACAGGTGCAACTGACTATTTACAATTCACATGTCAGAAAATAAGGTCTCCATTATGACCATTTCGTTGATGAGCAAACCAATCAACAAATTAACCATAAAGAAATATTAGAAAGCATTCAAATATATAGCTTTAGAATAATATTAGGAATATTTTTAATTTCTCTCCTTTGTTCAGAATTTCCCTAAGTAAGTATTTACTTTCTCTACGACAATGAAATAACAATTAAAGGAAAGACTATACTTTTTCCTACATTTTCTCAGTAATCAAACAAGTAATGCTAAGAAAACTCTCAAATAAGGATTGAACAAGTCAATACATTGTGTCACTATTATGCACACTTCACTGCTGAGAGAGCCCAATTTTTTTATAAAAAAAATTACAACAGAAAGCACAAATCTTTTGGTCAAAAACTTTGTTCTCTTTCCTTCACTTTTTCCTGGCAACCAAATAGAAAGATCAAAGAAAAAAGTGGGTCCCTAATTTCCTATTATTCCCAAGTCATTGCTGAGAAAACCCATTACAAAAATAACCTTAAAAAGAAAGTATCAATCTTTTCTTTACTTTTCCAACATTTTATTAGCAACCAAACAGAGAACCAAAGAAAATGGTAGCTCAGACGCATATACACATATAGATAGATGAAAACACATGGGTATGTATAGATATAATACATACGTGGGTACCTTGTTGGTGTTGTTTTTGGTTCCAAAACCGCGTCTTGCTGGGTTTGAATCAGAGCATCGTATTGGAGGCATCAGCAAATGACTTGCTGTGGTTGTGGCCATTGCACACACTCTCTCTTGACTGAAGAAGATAAGGTTTGTGCAATTTTCTGTGTGTCTAAAGTAACACTTCATAGTTACCGCCAATTGCTAAATTTTTGCCACGTCAGCAATATGCATATATTTTTTTTTTTTAATTTTACTTTGATAATTAGAATAGATGAGAATTATTTAAACTATAGATATCTCAGTTTAAGTTGCAATGAAATGGATTAAACTTGGCCAAACTTGTTTAACTGGATTGCCTATTAATAGGTATCATCCTTATTTAATCAAGCTAATCAACTTATTTAATGGGTTTAATTCCCGCCTAACATACATGCATGTTACATGGGGTGGGTTTAAGAAATGTGTAACCTCATTTTTTTTTTCAACAATAGTTTTTCATGATTTATGAATTCTTACAGATAAAATTCGTTTACTAACAAACAAATATGGTTGATTCTAAAAAGATATACATGCTTTTCATAATTCAAAATTCAGTTAAGAATAGGAAACTTTACTATATATTCATAATTCAATAATTAAATTCTTGTAATTGAGAATTTTTTGTATATAGTTTAAAAAACATATAATCAATAATGATGCTTAATTATAAGTTATTTTATTGATGGCTGATAAAATAAAAATGCCAAAACGATCTTTTAGAAGGAGTTAAATATAAAACATAGTTCAATGCATAGTCATTTGCATTTTTTGGAACGCAGCTTTTTTTTTATTTTATTATTAAGATATTTGTTTTAGTTTTGTTAGTAAAAAATAAATTTTGTTTTTGTTTTGGAACGGGCCATATGGCATCAATTTCTTCTTCTTCTTCATTTATTTATTATTTATTTATTTATTTTAACAATTGGAATCAATTTCGAAATTGAAAATGAGCCTTCAAAAACCCAAATCATATATGTGGCACAGAGCGCCCTACCAAAACAAATATAAAAATATTTTTTCAACTAACTAAAAAAAAAAAAAATCTAATGAAATAAATTCTCCACTAAGAAAAAGTACAAAGGATGTATGAATTATAAACATATCACATCATCATATTACATATTAAAGAATAGATACAACCACACTCAATTAATTCTAATTTCCATTTAAAAATCTAATTTAACTGTAAGTTTATTGAGTTGTTATTATTTGTTATAGGATCTATTGAGTTTTAAATAAAAAACTAATGTGACAATCTCTTATTGGATGCTATAAAATATAGATTTTACACCCATTCTTACCAAATTCAAACTATTATAACTATATGTTTCGTATGAATTTTACATAATTGACTTACTTGGAGTCCAAAATTAAAAGTTTGAGTCCTCGAAATTTTGGTGCTATCATGTTGCCTAACGCCACTAAAACAATTACTTCAAATTTATTTTAGATGACTTTACAATTGAGCATCACTATCAATTATATGTTTTTATATTGCAATTAGTTCTCAACTACAAGGATCAAATAATCAGTTTAGTGAACATATATATAATTAAGTTTATTTATTTATTTTTTAGAATATATTTTCTTTGAGAGAGATTTAGTTTTTAGAATATAGTAGCTTATTTTTAATTCAGTTCTTGATCTTTGAGAGGCGCATCAAATTCTTTTTTAGAAGTGATGATATTTTTTTTGTTAGTAAACAAGTTTTATCTGCAAGAATTCACAAATCATGAAAATTAAATATACTGTTTAAAATGAAACTTCACCATTATTAACATAATATAGTTTGATATCTAGACTTCAAAAGGTTGTTATATTTTTTTTTCATTGTTTCAATGGCTACTAAATACTAGATGATATATATAAATAAATAAATAAATAAAAATAAAAGCCAATTTTTTTTATAGAGTTATTGTATTTGTACTTATTATTCTAATTCTTATTGTAACATTTGCAATCATTAATATTATCAAAACTAAGATTCACAACTAAATGAAAAATAATATTTTAACGGACTCTTCGATTTTATATATGAAAAGGAAAATTGTAACAAAATTTCATACAGAATTAAATATAGATAAATTTAACGATATAAAGGAACGTGGAATTCCATTTTGATATATCAAACTCCTATTTGTATCTTTATTTTGTTTATATATATTTTTTTATTTCTTATTCTTGAATGATCAAAGAATTTTTGTTCAAGTTTTGGTCTCCCGCAACAAATTCTTGGTTTCTTCACCACCGGTTGGCATCTTCGCAAAGGATTGTTATTATTTGGTGGTGTTTAGGTGTTATATATCTTGTTATCCTTCATCTTAATAATTAAGGCTACTAAGCACGGGATAGGTTAGCTCTTCTAGGTTGTTAGGATGAGATTAATCTTCTTAAATACGGTCTGGTGTTTATTTTTTAATGCTACGTATAATAGGTGAGGAACTCGAATCTGCTGTGAAAGTGAGACACTAATTTCATGCAAAAAATTCACAAAATATTTTCTAATCTTTCACGATTAAATCACTTTTTGAGACATTTTGAGCTTGGTGACAAATCATTGGGTTAATCTTTTGCCATCTTTAAGTTCAGAAGAGGCACATGTTATAGCTAGTAGAGCCATTTTTGGGCAAAGCAAGTGGCAGGAGTCATGTGCCTATTATTGCAAATGAAATGATATCTGATCTAATTAGTTTGAGTGAAGGTGTGAAACTTTTTAATGACCCTATCCTCTGAAATGGCAAACTTGAAAAGCAAATGATGAACTCAACTTGCTTTTTATATCAATGGCTTTCTTCCCCATTCAGGTTTACATTTTCAATATATAACTAGCTAGTTTTGCTTTCTACCAATTGACTCCTCTTCTCTTTCAAATTGAACTTTGGTTCAAAAAGAAACGAGAAGGAAGAGTGTAAGCCTGATCCAAAAATCCATAACAAATACAAAGAGATCATTTCTACCATCCCAAGAAGAAACGGTGGTTGGGTTGTGGATCTTTACCAATATGAAGGTTTTTGGTGCGGTGCACACGACTTAAGAGGAATCTTGTCAGTTCAAGACCAGTTCACACCCCAACCTAATGATGCGATTTTGAGTAGTGCTCCGAAGTCTGGCACAACATGGCTTAAGGCACCCGATTCCATTTCAACGAGTCTACAAGCCCCTTACTCACCAGACTGGCTCATGATTGTGTACCTCATTTGGAGTTCAAACTTAGCTCAAATTCACAAAAATTGGATCTAGATATTCCACTTGTGGCTACACACATTCCTTACACTTCCTTACCAAAATCTGTTATAAATTCTAGTTGTAAAATTGTTTACATATGCAGGGATCCAAAGACTGTATTTGTCTCTCTATGGCACTTTTCTAACAAGCTAAGTCCTAAGGGCATGGAAGCCTCACCCATGAACAGGGCCGGCCCAAGGCCTAGGCCTAAGGCCCCATCAAAAAACAAAATTTTCCTTGAAAAAAAAAGGCCCCACTTTTTATAGTTAAAGGCCCAAATTTTTATAAAATTATATATATTTTCTAAAGGTTGTACATTTTTTTTATTAGTGATGTTAAGAATACTACAAATTTTACTATTGGCTTACAAATTGTCATGTTATTAATCACAAAAAAGTGATATAAATATTTATTAGTTAAATTGATAAAATTCATCAATGAGAGACAATGTCACATTATATTTTGAATATTTTATAGTACTTTTAATTAGTGCATTTTTTTTTTTAATTAAAACTCTCAAAGTACGAAACCAATAGAACCTTAACTCAATTTAAACCCTAAAATATTTCAAAAAGATGTTGCAAATGTGTTAAATCATCAATTATAGATTAATCTTCCCTAATAGTTTGAGACTGATTTTTGTAAACTAATATCTTACAAAGCCACACACCAAATAATATCTATCTCTCTCTCTTAAAATCAAAATATAAAATTAAAAATTAGATTACAACTTTATTTAACTATGCATCGTCTCATATCCAAAATAAAGTATCTTTTTCAATCGCAATATATTTTTATTTCTTTTTATTAATATTTATAGTTCAATTATGATATTCAATTCTCTATATGAAATTAGCATTAGTCTAGTTGGTATTATTTATGTATTTAATGTATCAAATTAACCTTAATTTGATTAGTATTAAATAATTTTGTTTAATTAATATTTACATATTAAAAGCTCCGCATAAATTTTTTGCCTTAAGCCCCAAATTATGTTGGGCCGCCCCTGCCCATGAAAAAAATTCATTTGCGTGATGCGTTTGAGTTCTTTTGTGAAGGATTATCTATTTTTGGACCATATTGGGATCATGTGTTAGGATATTGGAGTCCAAGTTTGGAATCACCAGAGAGAATACTGTTTCTAAAGTATGAAGATCTAAAGAATGAGACTGTATATTGGGTAAAAGAAATTGCTCAGTTCATAGGTTACCCTTTCTCATTGAAGGAAGAAGAGAAATTTGTGGTGCAAAAGACTATAAACCTATGTAGTTTCGAGAAGCTGTCTAGTTTGGAGGTGAATACAAGTGGAATCATACAAGTTAGAGCCATTTAGTGTCAAAAGCCAAAACCAATGCCTTTTTTAGGACTGGCAAAGTTGGAGATTGGAAGAATCATCTTACACCTGTATACAATGGCAATGGGACACGATCAAATAATTGAGCAAAAGTTAAGTGGTTCTGGCTTGACATTGCATGTCTCATCTAAACGATGAATCTACAATACTCCTTTCATGGCTGGCATCAAAATAGTTTAGAGTATGGAAACTAAATAAAATATGGCATCAAGGCTTGATTTAGCATGTCAAATTAACACTATGACGAATGGTTTGATAAAACTTGAAATAATTGCAAGGTCATGTGTAATCTGAAGCCTCAACGTCATTATTGTTCTCTTTACTTTCTCTTTTTCTATTTTTTTTTTTTCTTTCTTTCCCTTTGGTTGTATGGCTTAATTTTGAAGATTGATTTGATCTAGACTACATCAAGATTAATGACCTCTGCAATTAATAATTCTTTACAAACAATAAAATGAAAGGATGGAGAGTGGTGATTACCAACTTGTAATTTTACTCTTATCCATATTGTATTGTGAGGTCGCTTGAATTAATTGGTTAGGTGCATGAAAGGTATCATGCACAACAATTATCTGCATGTGTCGCGGAGGGTAGTTCAAAATGATTGAATTATGAGACCTAAATTTGATTCTAAAGTGTGACAGGTTGGCCTTCAAGGTGAATAATAATATATGTGCCCATTACTAGAGGACACATGACCTTATCGAAAAACTTTTATATTGTTTGGGGCCAGGAAACTCAGAACTTGTTTTGGAATTCTGCTGACAAACTTTGATTGATTCGAGATAAAACGTAGGCTCTGACTCAAGCCTGGTTTGGATAGCACGTTCACGTTTGTAAGGTTTGCGCCTTTTTTTTTTTTTTTTTGGTTTTTAAGGCCAGCGCCTATTGCACTGTTCATAGGACATGAATACTGTACCAAGGCATATGAACAGTTAAAAAAGAGTAAACAGTAATTTTTCACACATTTAAAAATTATTTTACTACAGTATTTTCAGTATGCATTTGGATACGCATTTCTGGTGCTGTGTTTGCGTTTTCCTTTTTCTTTTTCTTTTTTTTTAAATTTTTTATTGAGAAGCGCTGGGATGTTGTCTGTCAGTGGGTCCCATGCATTGTTCACGGGACCCACAAATCTCTTTTTTCAACAAAATTTTCATTAAAAATAGGTTTCATGACATTATTCACACATTTAAATTATTTTGCTACAGTGTTTTTAGTTTTCAATTTTCAGCAAAATAAGCGATATTCAAACGGACCCTCATTCTTATAGCTAGTACGTTTTTTTGGGTATTGCTAATGGTAGGACATGCATGTGCCTACATCGTATTATTATTGCAGTGAAATTATATCTATTCTATAAATTACTTTTGAAAAGCAAAATGATAACTAACTTACTAGGGGCGGAGCCACATAGTGGCTTGGGGGGACCTCGACCCCTGCAAATTTTTTTTTTTTTTTTCCATTAGAGTAGGTAGAAAAAAAAAAATTGGCCCCCCCAATATTGGACAGCCAACCCCCCCCATGCCCAATTCTCAACTATTTTCCCAAGTTCATTTTTAGTTTTAGGTCTTATCACCTTATGTACTCTAAATAAAACAAGTTAGCCCGCTCAAGTTCAAACACTAAAAACAAAATTTCACTTTCACTTCATTTCAAAAAATCTACCCACTGACCCACGGAATCATTTTCTTTACTTCTTATTCTTTTGTTTGGTCTTCTTTGATACACTTTCATTTGCACTGGTACTGTTGCCTACTTACCAGCCTCCAAAACTCGAGTCCTCTGTACTCACAGTCCCTAAAGAAAAAAAAAATCATGACCAATTTTTTATTTCTTCATCAGCTTTAGTTTTGGAACTTGGTGACTACTTGGTGACAGGTGAGTTTTCTTCTCTTTCTTAAGCATTAGACATTCATCTCTTTTTAGTGTCTTTTTTTTTTTTTTTTTTTCTCAACTATCTACACCTAAATATTCACATGCTCTTTATATTTTCATAAATTTTTAGAAAAATACATGATTGAAGGCATGGGGAGATTGTTTGTGATGAGTCTTGAAGGGAAGATCTAAAGTTGGAGGCAGTTAGATAGAGGCAGTAGGCATTGCCACATGGGTGACTCATCTTTGCACTTTGTGAAGACAAAGTTTCTAAGGTAAAATTGTTTTGATTTATTACCTATTTTTGATTAGTTAGATATCATGTGGCTGTGGATGTGACTGTGGGTGTTGTTAAATTGTTTGGTTTATGTTGTGTACCAATACTTGTGTATTTAATTTTTGTTTTTGTTTGAGGGTTTATTATTAATTAAAGTCGTATTAAAAATGGGTTGTATGTATAAATTATAATGGAAATTTTGTTTTTTTCTTGAGTATGAATAACATCCATATAACTAAGTAAAAATTTCAAATTAAAATTTTATTTTTTTAACTTCTTTTTAGGTAAATTTTTGAGTCATATTCTTAAAGCTAAAAGAATTATGAGCAAACGAAAAACAATTGATGCATTCTTTAAGAAAAAAGATGTTAGCAATTCAAAAATTTGGACACCTGTGACTTATCTCAAAGAAAGTCTATATTAATTTAAAAATATAGACTATCCATACAACGATGATACTCATCGTCGTCGATTTCAAACTTCATGGTTCGAATCGGCCTCCCATGTAAAAATTCCTGGCTACGCCCCTGTAACTTACTATTTACAGTAGTAATGGCCTTGCTTCCCTTTTAGTTACGTATACATTTTCAATATATTCCAAGCTAGTTTTGCTTCCTAGTATCTACCAATAGAATTCTCATCACAATGTCAACTGTACACCTAGTTGACATTGTGACGAGATAGGTTGATACTCATTTTTCTGTTTAAGCTACTACACTGCTTAACATTGTTATTAATACTGTTTCGGAGCCCGTTTCAGTTTGTCCAGTGGAATGGAATATTTCGATACCGGCCGATTTCAACGTACTATTTCAGGGTGTTTCGGGGTTCTTAAAAAATAATTTATATATATTCTTGTAGAACATAAAACTGTCAATTCTAATAAATAAATAACTAAATATCAAATAATACAAATCATTTAGTCTTAACTCTTAAGTCTTAAACATCAATATAACATCACACAATAAGAAGATTAACAAGACAATAACTAAATATCAAAAAATACAAGATTTACTCCTCCTCATCATCATCATCCATGAGAGAATGATCAAATTCATCATCAAAAGAACTCCCACAAGAACTACTAGCACCCATTGCAAGATTTGTCAAGCCATGCTCATTGTTGTTGTCATCATCATCATCGTCATCAACATCAATAGTTTCAAGTTTAGCATCCTCTTCCACATTCACTATGGCTGCTGGTTCTTTAAGACAATCCCAATTTATGTCATCTAGATTAAGAAGTGCAGGTTCTTCAGCCACCCAATCTCCCATCAAGTCAATGTTATCCAAGCTTATAGGATCCAATGCATACTTATTCCTTTGAATGTCCTTTGAATGTCCACCAAAGCAGTGCTTAATATCCTAAATAAGTTTGGGGAGCACTAGGTGGCATAGTTTATGGAGGATTAGGAAATCCCTCATTACCCTACTCATGGAATCTCTACTCAGGGGCGGCTTAATATATTTGAGGGCCTAAGGCGAAAACTGAAATTGAGGCATTTTATATATTTAAATATAATTTTTAAAATTTTAAATATTACTTAAATTCAATTATCTTGTTTTAGATGCAAAATTACTACTAATTAACATAAACCATGTAGATTTTTTTTTTTTTGGAAAGTTTATAGACAAAAAATTTGACAAAACATTTCACACATGTTGATGTGGCAGATTGATAATTTGATAGTGGTAAATAAACAAGTGATGTTAGTGGTGGATTTAGATAAAAACTAGTAAAAGTTTTTCAACTCAACTTGTGAAAAATGTTGTGATTTTTTTTTTATTGCTATTTTTTTTTTAAGAAGTGCTACATTCATAATATTTTCATTACAAATCTTAGGTGTTAATTTTTTACTAGTTTTAATTTAAACTCATCACTGAAATTAATTTTTTATCATCAATAATGCCCTGTAACAACCTATCTCTTAGGATTCATTTTGAAAGTGTTGTGAAAAAAGTTGTGGATGTAACATTTTTTTCTTGTTTTTCATTTGATAAAAAAATATTATTTTATTCATTGGCTAATATTTGGACTTAATTATTACTATTATAATATTAAAAAAAAAAAAAAAAACCCCTATTGATTAAAATTTGGGGGCCTTTTTTCTACTTGGGGCCTTAGGCAACCGCATCAATTGCTTTACATATAGGGCCGACACTATCTCTATTCTGCCTTCTATAAAGGTAATCATGAGGATGACTATGGCCCCAGTTGGTCTCTTGGTGTACCACTCCCCTAAACGACAATGTTCTGACTCAACCCTAGTAGGAATATTGTATCTAGCCTTGAGGGTTTCCCTATTCTCGTGAGTATTCACTAAGCTAGCAAACCTACCCATCCTAAAAAGTGAAAGAACAAAAAAAATATAATAATAGAAAAAAGGGAATTATATCCTAAGTATGAACTTGAGGTAACTTACGAGAGCAGAAAGCTAGGCTCCTTAGGCAAACTCTTTGAGGGACAAATGATTTTCTCTAAAAGTGAAGGGAGCTATCTTCACACACCTTTATATAAGGGTAAAAAGAGAGCGGTAATTTCCCGCCCATTAATTTGGTAAAATATTAGCCGTTGGATCTCCATCACACCGTAGAACGTGGGGGACACGTAGTTGCTTGCTGCATTAACTACCACATTAAGGATACCAAAGAGTCAAGAACATGTATGGGACAAGTGAAAAGACACTTCTACGTGGGAACACATCCAGAACGTGCCAACCCTCCTAACTCTTACCAAAACCCCACTCCCTCGAATGGCAAAGAGAGTGGAGTTTTAGGGGGTTAATGTGGGAGGGTGAGGCTCGAAGGAGGAATATTACTAGGCAGGTCCGACTCGAGGAGAAAGTGGGCCTTGCTTCTCACTAGCCTCAGCCCAGCACATTGATAAGAGCCCCGATGTTGAAACCGAGGAAACATATCGCCTGAGTAGCCCAATGAGCGAACACTCCTCAGAGGGCTGTAGATAAGCTACTTAGGTCAGAAGATTAGAGACCGAGGAAAGAATTTGAGACGTGCAAGTAAAGAAGAGAAGGAAGTTTCCAAGTAAAGTACCCATCACCTTTGTATTCAATACACTGCACCAATTCAGTTGGTCACATTAATGATAGAATGACCCCTAAACAGTACCTTGACAGCTTGCAATGCATTCTACCACCTTCAGCAAAGACCTGATAGAACAAACACCCAAATAAAAACTAGTGATCATACAAGTGGAGTGCTGAAATGCACTTCAAGTAGCTATATAAAATTGATTAACAAATAATTGATTAACAAAGACCATATGTTACATGGGCCTCCAAGGCTACGAATCATGCGAGGTGGTAGTGCCGAGGCAGGTAATAGGATAAGTTTTAAGAAATGATTGACATGACATTCATGCAACATTACATTGTTATCAATTTAGTATAGATAAAATAAATAAATAAATAATTGGTTAGGTGCAATTTTTTTTTTTTTTTTTTTATGAACAGAAAATTTTTATTAGGTAGAAAAAAACTCCTAACGTAGAAAACACAACAAAAAGAAAGGAGATTATACAGCATGAAACACATGCTGTTTAATCTAAATAATTGGTTAGGATCATGAAACACATGCACGGCAATTATTTATTTGTGTCGAGCAGGGTAGTTCAAAATGATTGAAATGAGATCTAAATTTGATTCTAATGGGGTCTATCTGCCCATTACTTGATTAAAAAACGAGGACACATGACCATTACTTGATTAAATTTGATTCAAAAGCCTTTTATATTGATTCTGCCGACAAACTTCGATTGATTCGAGAGAAAATGTAGACTCTGACCCACTCTTATAGGACATGCATGCGCATATGCCTGTTACTATTGCAATGATATTATATCTGATCTATAAAGTAACTTTTGAATTGCAAAATGATGTACCTAACATACTATTTATACTAATGGCCTTCCTTCCCATTTAGGTATACATTTCCAATATATTCGAGCTAGTTTTGCTTTCTAGTTTCTACCAATAGAATTCTCTTCTTCCAAAATGAACCAGAACCATGGTCCAACATGTAGCGGGCAAGAAGAGTATTGGTCTGATCCAAAAACCCATGAAAAATACAAAGAGATCATCTCAACCACGCCACAAAGAAAGGGTATTTGGGTAGCGGATCTCCACCAGCATGAAGGTTTTTGGTGGAGTGCATACAGTTTAAAAGGAGTCTTGCGGGCTCAAGACCACTTCATGCCACAACCCAACAATGTGATCTTGAGTAGTGCTCCAAAATCTGGCACAACTTGGCTTAAGGCTTTGAGTTTTGCAGTTATGACGCGATCTCATTTTGATGAGCCTGCAAGCCCTTTACTCACCAGACTAGCTCATGATTGTGTACCCTTCTTGGAGTCTGAAGTTCGCTCAAACCCACAAAATTTAGATCTAGATGTTCCACTTTTGGCAACACACATTCCCTACACTTTCTTGCCAAAATCTATTATAGATTCTGGTTGTAAAATTGTCTACATATGCAGGGATCCAAAAGATGTATTTGTGTCTCTTTGGCACTTTGTTCGCAAGATGAATCCTAAGGCCATGGATGCCTCAGCCTTGGAAGATCTTCATTTAGAGGACGCATTTGAGTTTTTCTGTGAAGGATTTTCTTCTTTTGGACCATATTGGGATCATGTATTAGGTTATTGGAGAGCAAGTTTGGAATCACCAGAGAAGGTACTATTTCTCAAGTATGAAGATTTGAAAAATGACACTATATCCTGGGTAAAGAAACTAGCTCAATTCATGGGTTACCCTTTTTCCTCGGATGAAGAACAAAAAGGTATGGTGCATAAGATTGTAAACCTATGTAGTTTTGAGAACTTGTCTAGTTTAGAGGTGAATAAAAGTGGAATCACGCAAGTTGGAACCAACTTCGTGTCGTTAAAAAATAGCTCATTTTTTAGGAAAGGTGAAGTTGGAGATTGGAAGAATCATCTTAAACTTGAAATGGCAATGCGTCTCGATCAAATAACTGAGCAAAAGCTTAAAGGTTCAGGCTTGACATTTCACTTTTCATCTAATGCATGAACTGGGGGTCTACACTCTTTCATGGCTTCCATCAAATTAGTTGAGTATGGCGACTTAATAAAATGTGGCACAAAGGCTTGTTTTAGCATGTCAAACAATATGAAGTATTATCATTTAAGGAGGCTACACTCTTAAATGATAAAATGGTCTCGATCAAAGGCTTGTTTTATTAAGTATTATCATTTAATAACATGGTCTACACTCTTCAAACAATATGAAGTATTATCATTAGTTGAGTATGGCGACTTAATAAAATGTAGGTTAATAAAGTGAGGCTAGCTGATTCGAGTGAGTGTTACATGATGTATTAATGTATTTTTTTAGTGTCTTTTAATTGTTGTAACTTAAGATTGCAAGGTCATGTATAATCTTGACCCTCAATATCATTATTTTTTTCTTTTGTTCTTTGGCTTAATTTTGAAGATTAATATGATTTGGTTAACATCAGGACTAACGACTTCTGCAATAGGGAACACATAATTGAAAATACCCTACAAACGAAATAAAGGAAGAAAGCAGAGCACCAACTTGCAATTTTACCGTGTTTTGGACATGGCAGCACGCATTGATACCACATGTTGGCACTTGTATTGTATGTCGATAAGCATTAAGCAAGACCTTTCAGCTCCCTACAATAGTGTTGAAGATCCAACCTTAAGATTGAGGGATCCATCTGACTTTTAGAGCATACGCTGTGTTGACAGCAAATTTGACCATGCAATGCAATAGCAAATGTTGTCTGTAAACAACCCAGTGGGGTTGGCTGAGTGGTTGGGTACTTGGTCTCAAAGTGGCTGTCTTGAGTTTGACTGGGAGCTCCCTAGTTCAAGTCCAGGCACTAGCATTTTGAAAAAAATTATTTGAACCAGCAATTTATCCCGTTATGAGCCCACCTGTTGCAAACAGTGATTTGTCTCTGATTGAAAGTGAAAGCTCGAATTTGTGTAAATATACAAGAGCTTGTTTAGACCCCCCACATTAAAATTACGGCTTGATATACCTATGGTTTTTACTGCATTATTGAACTATATGATTAGGTCCATGTGAATGCTCTAATTCTCCATATAGTAAAGAGTTTTTTTTTTTTGGGGGGGGGGGGGGGGGGGGGGGGGGGGG
>NW_027069495.1:721398-753770 GCF_002906115.3 Quercus suber | reverse complement strand
TGAGAAGAGTGAAGGTCAAGAGAAGAAGCTAGGGCCTAGGAGCAGAAAGCACAGCACAAGAGAGTGAGCAGTGAGCAGTGACGGCAGTGAGTGAGAGAGAGCTTGAGACTTGAGAGTGAAAGAAAAGAAATCAGAGAAGTGATGAACAACAAATGAAGACCTGAAGAGTGTAGGAACATAAGATTAGGTTTTTAAGTTCTGTCCAAAACGGCGTCGTTTTGCAGTTTCTGGATTTTTTTTTTTTTTTTTTTTTTTATATAA
Organism: Quercus suber; assembly: GCF_002906115.3. Classification (NCBI taxonomy): domain Eukaryota; kingdom Viridiplantae; phylum Streptophyta; class Magnoliopsida; order Fagales; family Fagaceae; genus Quercus; species Quercus suber. The sequence goes on along the minus strand of NW_027069495.1, from coordinate 753,509 downwards.
CAGGCAAAATCTTGTACCGGCCGAAATTCCCATTTCGGCCGTAATTGACCGGAATGGCTGGAATGACCCGAAACGGCCCGAAATTTGAGCCGAGGTGGAACGCAGGTCATTCCAGTATCGGTTTGTATACCAGAACGAAAAATTCCGTCCGTTCCGGCCGGAACGGAACGGAATTAATAACAATGCTTTTTACCAAATAAACTAATTTTTTAATAAATAAATAAATTTCTTTATGTCACTTTTTACAAAAAAAAAATTAATTACCTGAACCCAAAAACAACTTTTTCACAATCTATATTTGTTTCAGCCAAGACAAATTTCTGTTTTGATAGAAAAAAACTAAAATAGTATTTACTATCAGCTAAGACTTGAGAGTAAAGTAGTAACTAATGAATATCTTGGCGTCATAACAGAGCAAAAGCGAATTGTCAACTTCAGCACGAAATTCTAGAAATCAAAGTAGCATAGTGTTGAAAAGAACCCCCCGGGTACGACATATACTAGCTCTTAGACCCAGAGGCCAAATACTGTAGCATGGTACCCTCAAATATTTACCACAACAGAGCAGCTCCACAGACCACAGTATGGTATTTACTATATATTATGCACTTACTACTTTCGATCGAGAAAAAGTTAATTCGGAGATAAATTCGTATATTTTATTAGGGTTTCTATGTTCTATGTTTTTGGGTCTTAGGTTATACATTAGTAAATTATTTTAAAAATTTTTTTATAGAAAAAAAGTAATTAACTTTGTTGATAATTTTTTCAATTCTTCTTAAAAGCTTTTTCAAAATGTTTGATTAATGTAGATGTGAATAATAAAAATCTAATCGTTTGATTGAGCCTTTTTATTTATCTCTATATTTGCAAAATTTCAAAGATATAAAAATAAATTGCTATGTTATCAATTCAATCTTTAAATTTTAATTTTTTATGATCTAAAATTTTGCATAAAAATAAATTTTTTTTATCAAATAGTAAACAATATTTGAATTTAAACTAAATTTAACGTGTAATGAATATAATAAACATGCAATCTAACAATTGCATGATATGTCATCAATCACATTTTTATGATCTAAAATTTTTCATAAAAAACAAAATTTTTTAATTGAGTAATAAATTATATTTGCAACAAAATTTTCAAAAATTACCTCTAATAAAAAAAAAAATTCCAAATAATTTGAAAGATGGACAGAAACCTTTCCTTTGATCTAAGCCCCACACTTTGGACACCAAACAGTAATCTCGTACTCTTGCCCTTAGCAGATCTCTGTATCTCTCTCTCACACACAGAGTCTCACTGTTCACACAGTTCAGAACCTAAAAAGCACAGTGTGCGCATTACGCACCCACCCCAAAAAATAAAGAAAGCTCTCTCTCGCTCGCAAGAGTATCACATCTCTCTCTCTCTCTCTCTCTCTCTCATAAAAACACAGATACACTTTCTCTCTCCATCATTGCTAAACCACTTCTTCTTATATATAATAAGCAAAACCCATTCTATAAAAACCTTCCATTTCTCTCTCACAGTAACTATACTGTTCAAAACTCACAAAAAGTTTGAAGCTTCTGTCTGATATATATATATATATATATTCAAAGTTTGAGTCTTTTTTTTAATTATTGGGAGCTGAAAGTTCAAGCTCAGCTCAAACTCTGAACTTTTTTGGTCACACTACGCTGAATGAGTTCGGGTCACTGGAAATGGATCCTCCACTTGTAAGCGAGTCCTCATTTTCAGCAGCCAACCCTGAAGCTTACAGCTTGGATGAGCTATGGCCATTTGGTGGTTCGGAGCCTGGAACCGGGTCACTGGGGCTCCGGATGTGTAACTTGGGTCCGAACCCAAATGGGTTTGCCGAGAGCTCCGGGAACCGTGATGGGTCGGCCGAGGAATCGACGGTGACGGAGCAGAGTGGCGGTGTGCATTCGTTTTTCTTGCTTTTTTTTTTTTGTTATGTTATCTTTGTTTGGTTGCTGAGAAAAGGGAGGAAAGTGAAAGCAATGATATGTGGAAAAAGGAAAGATTTTTGAGTCTTTTTGGGTAGGTTTAAGCTTAATTGAGTACTGGGTCTAAAGTAGTGAAACAAGTTTTTGGTTCATGTTTTTCTGTGTTTGGTATCTGGGAATTGAAGGAAATGGAGAGAAAATAAAGTTATGATGAATGGTTTTAGTGTTAGACTAAGGGTGAAGCAGAATGGAAATGTTTGGACTTGAGTAGTTTCTTTTACTACATTTTCTTGGCATTTAACTGGGTCTGTGTAATTTGTTCGTGGTTAGGATTTTTTACTTTTGCAAAGTTAATATGTCTAGAATTTCTTGTTGTATTCTTCTCCTTTAAGCTGAAAATTTAGATGTGAATATCCAACTAGGGGATGGATTGGAAGTTTGAATTGTGTGGATTTAAGAACCATGTGATTAGGATGAAATGGGGTATGATTTGGGAAACTAATTTAGTTTGTGAATGTGCTTAATTTTTATGCTGATTTTTAAGGCTTTAGTGTGACAGTTTTTATTCATTTGGAGCAGAGTGAGTCAAATGGTAAACGGAAGAAAGTAGCTGGATCCTGTGATGACAATGATGGTTTAAAGGCAGAAGTGGAAGCTAGTTCAGCAGCTGATAACAAACCAGCTGAAGGAAGCACTCAACCTTCTGAGCCACCCAAGCAAGACTATATCCATGTGAGAGCAAGAAGGGGCCAAGCTACTGATAGCCATAGTCTCGCGGAGAGAGTAATTCCCTTCAGTCTCCGTGAACTTGCCATTTCCAATTATTGGCTACTTTCTGAAAATAATGAACTAAAATTTCATGGGAGCTCTAGTTCCTGATATGGAATTTTTTCAATCTTTAGTACAGTACACTTGTTGCTGTTGGATTAGATATGTATGGTAATATATTACTCTGGAAATGTGTTACTTACCATGCCCATACTGGCAGGCAAGGAGAGAGAAGATCAGTGAGAGGATGAAGATTCTCCAAGATTTGGTCCCTGGATGTAACAAGGTATATTTTGTTCACGACAAAAGACGTGAAAATTCTTGAAAAATTAGGACACAACACAGTAGAGATACTACAACTAATTAATTATTATATTTTAGGTATTTTTATTTATTTATAGGCATATTTCAGGTTTATTTATAAGTTTTTAAAATATAAACAGCTATTAAAATCTTTAAAAACATATCTAAAATTAAAATTTTTTTCCCCCAACATTATAAGGACACATGCAGAAGTGTCCCCTGGCGAGTCTGACTAGGAAATGGACACGCCAGGGGTTTTGAAGTGTCTGTGGTTCTTATGGTATCATTAGTCTATTACTATAGATTGTGCTGGTTAAGTGCTATATAATTTAGCATATAAAAAATTAATGATGGAGCCTGTTGAAAGTAGGAATAACTGAATAAGGATTTGCCCCCTGGTCGAAATAAAGAAGTTGCCCAGCTGAGTGGCCAGCATTGGCCAGCATTTGTTGGAAGAAGAGTGCGGGGTTCCCACTGATTTTGTGTCTTTTTAATGTAATGTTTCATGTTTTCTTACCTCATGAGTAGCTTAATCCTATTTTGATCTTATCCTATTTTGATCTTTATAAAAATCCGAAGGTTTGAGTCCAAAGTCAGCTTTGACTTAGTGTACTTCCCTTGGAACAGGTCATTGGAAAAGCACTTGTTCTTGATGAGATAATTAATTACATTCAGTCACTGCAACGCCAGGTTGAGGTATGTATCTCCTTTGCCACTGTATGAAATTAATTTCCTTTAGACTGCTGAACCTGAACTTTTGCAATATGTACTCAATTTCACAGTTCCTGTCAATGAAACTTGAAGCAGTTAATTCAAGGATGGGCATGAACCCTGTATTGGACGGCTTTCCTCCAAAAGATGTAAGCTTAAATACACTGATTGATTGCCTGACATATATGTCATCACAATGCGATTGTCCCAAATAATTATTTTTCCTGATACATCATCTTAGGAATACACTAATAAAAAAAAAAAAAAAAAATCTTAGGAATACATTTATGAACTGTTTATTTACAGTGCACTGCTTATTGAGAAACAATAATTTTGACATGGTCATCATCAGTCTTGCTGAAACAGAGTTTTCAGTCACCTGAATACTGGGTAGCACCTGAAGTCAAATCCAGAGTGCAGTTTTAAAAAAAAATTTATGGACAAATTTATGCTCTAATCTGTTCCATTAGAGAGCACAGTTCTGTTTCTAGGCATAAAAAAAAGTTGTGCCGTATGTGTTTTTGGCACAATGTTTTTCTCCAAATAGGTTTTGAGGAACCTCCTTCAACCTGTGACATGGTGATCAGATGACCTTGCACACATGCTTAATAATATGAGTCAAACAAGTTACATGACTTTTAAAAAAGTCCATGTGAGTAAAAGTGCACGTTGATGATCCTCTCATTGCCATGTATTGGATTGGAGGAGCTTTTCTCTAAATGTGTTTGGAGGAAAACTATGTCCTTGTTTTTATAATGGAAAATTAGGACAAAATGTTTCATTTGATTTGAAGTACACGTAGATGATCATCTGATCACCCTGTATTAAATTGAAGGAACTTTGAAGGAAAATGGAGAAATACGACCAGATGCTTCATGTTAAAGTGGTTTAGTTTTTCGCAGTTAGGTGAAATTGATATATACATACTTATTGTCTCTAGACTCTCAACACCAGCATGAGTGAATTTACAATGTTTTAAAGTTAAAAAAGGCATTTCATTTCATCATTCTTCTTCTTTCTTGCTTTTTTTTTTTCTTCGGTTGTAAAGTATAAGGATGAGATACCACAAAATCTCATGTTATTGACTTTTGATTATTTTCTGTTTGAGGTCTTATGCTGAAATCATCTCTGGAGTCTGGTACAATTATTATTATTATTTTTGTATATTTCGATGTATCAACAATTCAAGGGGTCAAAAAGAACATTACTATATATCAACATTCAACTGAATAACAGAAATCTCTTGTAATGCTTCTCTAAATCTAAGATGAAGTTCTTGGTCTGCCAAAAGTCAAAGTAATGATTTTAAGAATGAGAAAAGCTATAGTAACCTATTATATTTTGTTGAATCATAATCTACACACAACTTAATTTGCCTGCTAAATAGCCATGTATGTTTTACTTTCTTATGCGTTATGCCTGTAATTGTTTCATTGCAAATTCAGTAGGTGTTTCTAATACATTTGCAAAATTTTCATTAAAAGTGACAAATTGACTTTCTAACCAAAGTTTTGTACGGCTCAGCTTGATGCTGCCCTTCACTGTGTTTTTACCTTCTTAGATTTATGCCACCACTCCCATATCCTATTTCTTTATACATTCCATTGGTCTGTTAATGCCTTCAGATTTTTTTTTTTGCTCTGTAAGTCATGGCCTTATTGGGTGCTCTGAAGAACATTTAGTGGCAATGGAAACTGTTGTGTTTAAGCTATGAATTCATGGACCATTGGACAACACCTTAACTGCTTCAAACTTTGTCAGAGAAAGAGTGAATATGTGAATATTTCTGATATGTTGATACTTGATGTGGGTTGACTACAAGAACTCTATACATATTAGTTCACATCTACAATGAAGCCATCCTCTGATTTACCTATTTTATTTTGGCAAGCTGCTATTTTTGTCCCTAGATTATATTGGTATGTTAGAGTTCAATTTCGTCCGCTAACTTTTAATTGTGTCAATTTAGTTCCAATATTATGGAAATGGTTGCATGTTACACTTGCTCCCACTTCCCTTTTAGAAATTGATTCATTTCTGTGAAATTCTTTTTAAATTGAGTGAGTTTACTTTGATCCTTACTATTATGAGGAACAAATATTTTGAAAGAGGCAGAATTTGTACAACTTCCTGTGGTTAATATTCAGTGGGAACAAGGTAAATTGACACAATCAGTAGTATAATGATGAAATTGAACGTTCTCACGTGGTTCAGGACCAATATGGTTGTTTGGCTTTTTTTTTTTTCCTTCACTTTATTCTTCTTTTTCTGCTCTACTTGTTCTTTCAATAGCTTCCAACATATATGTGAGCTTCTGTGTGCAATCATTGGCTTTCGTTGTGCACGATTATGCCAACTCCTCTCTCCATTTTGTGCCACCCTTGGACATCGGTGCACTCTTCCACCCAAATTCATTTATCCCTTTCAGTACTGTAAGTCAAATACCCTTAGTACATGGACATCTATCATACCTATATCTTTAGGTTCAATTTGTAATGTTGGCTTGTACTTTATTCCCTAGGGCCAAATCATACTTGTCAGTTTTTTCTTACTCACTAGTTTTTTGGGGGATAGGCTCTTAGGAATTTGCTTTGAATATTAAGTTATCCTCTTGTGAAGAGAATATCATTTTTTTTTTTTAATTGTATCACAGATCCAAAAAGAAGACTTTTAGAATTATATGCTGTAGGACTTTTCTAACGAATTAATGTGGTGTTTCAGCTTGGTGCACAGCCATTTGATGCTTCTGGAATGATATTTGGATCACAATCAATGAGGGAATATGCTCAAAGTTCACAACCTGAATGGCTGCACATGCAGGTTGGTGGTAGTTTTGAAAGAGCGACATAATCTCGCGCATGTAAGCAGATTAGAGAAGAATTAGCACTTAATCATTTATAATCAAAGGGCAGCTGTGTTGTAGGTTTCTCCACGACTAATGCTGAAGTGTGTTTCCTAGTCTCTTTTAATGTCCTAAAATCGTAATATGAAATCATATGTAGAAATGCATTAATCTTTTTATGTATCATCTTACTGGATACACTTCAGTCAATTGTATTAGTATTCAGACAGAATCTCCTAGGTCCTAGGTTGATTTAGTTCTTAAGCCGTGTAAGCAAAGGACTCTGCTTTCTGGAACTAGTTACAAATTCTTATTCATTGTTACAGTATGTTACTAATTGATACAATTTCATGCCAAACTGCGTAATGAGAGAATTGTGCTTTCCAAAGTTTCATTTTCATTGTTAAATATGTTACTAATTGGTACAAATTCATGTTTCAATAATGGTAATGAAATAAATTCAAATAATGCAAAATTTTGGAGTCATTAAACTATAACTAATGTTGAAGTGCAGAATGAACAATTGACAAATGCCATGGAAGATATTTTATTTTTATTATTTTTGTGAGAAGCCATTAAAGACAATTTAAATCATTACTTTCTACTTAAAAATGAAGCCAGAAGAAAATTAATTTGAGTTATAAGTACTCCGTCACAATTTGCTGTCATTGTATGTGGGGGTTTGACATAGGACACTTGGATTATTGTATCAGAATTCAGAGGTATTTAGAACTCCATACTTCCATTCACAGGTGAAAACATTTATCATAAAATTCATCAATAAACATAACATGGCATAATCAAAACAACAAATTTTATAGAATCAATCAATAATCAAAACAACATACGCTGATAACCTGAATTACACAGCCCAACAAATGGGAGGCAGGCAATCTCAAACAACTTATAACACAATCTTCAAATCAAAGTGACCTTAACAGGAAGGCCTTTGCTTAAGAACTAAATTTAGATTTCATGGTATTGATAACAGAATCTTCTACTCGGAAGGCCTGAGTTAACACTTCATTAGGCATTGATGGTTGTGAATCAAAGAGAGTTGTTGCGAGAATCACAGCCCCTGGCAAGTGACTGTTGAAAGAGGTGTATGCAAGAGCTTTCCCCTTTCCAACATTCTTTTGGAAGTGTACAAGCCCCCTAGGAATGACAAAAATCTCACCACGTTTCAAAACCTTGGAGTAATACACATTCTGAGTTGTCACAAACCCCACAAGTACTCTCCCTTTAATGATCACACCGGACTCGGATGCACGAGGGTGAGAGTGTGGTGGATTGAGTCCTCCAGGGCCGTAGTCTACACGGTTCATTGCGATCCCAAGAGTGTTGACAGCAGGGAATGTAAGGACATTTGCAGGAGTGATACTGAAGTTTAAGTTTGACGTGTTAGTGACACCCTCTTTGCTCAGATCAAAGAAAAAATCATTTGCACTAACTTTTGAGGCAGGTTTGCAAGGAAAGCCATTGATTGATATGGATGCATTCAAATCTGCAACACAAAAGTCCTGTAATTGATCGGGGTCAGCCGATAGGGAAGGCACCGGGAGAAGCAGCAACACTGTAAGGCAAGATAGCAAGTAGAGGGCTGAGTTTGATGATTTCATCATGGCTGCTAGTGCTACAATCTCCTGTTTATTAGAGACTATACAAGATTGTAAAAGGTAAAGTTTTGGGTTGGTATTGTGGTTGAAGAATGAAGATAATGGTTCTATATATAACACTCTTTCTATGTGAAAACAACCCCAATAGTCTTTCCTTGCTAGTTTTGCTGATGCAGACAAATCGTAGCATCAAAATCAACTGAAGAAGGAGGGCAGTCGTCAAAATATCTTTTAATTTTGTATTCGCAATTGGCGTCCAGCTTGGAAACTGTTGAAGGATCAATTGTCTTTGATAAAGATAGCAAGATGAAAAATCTTAGTTATTTTCTAGAACGTTTGTCTTGGAGTAAGTGGCTGTAAATTAAATAATTTAAAAGAGAGGATTTCAACTAATCTTGGAGTAAATGGCTGTAAATTAATAATTCAATGACATGAATGTGAATTGGGTCTGGTACTTGCAATTTCAAGTCATTGACTCCTTCAACCTTGGACATTGTGGCTCTTTATGGAGAACTTTAGACTTTTTTTTTTTTTTTGAAAATATAATTTTAGTTCCTACATTTTGGGGTTACAGTTATTTTGATCCATACATTTTAGTAACAGTCAATTTGGTCTATGTTATTTTCAAATTGTAGTCAATTTAGTTCTTATTGTTAACTCACTAACGGAAAATGCTTACGTGGCAAATAGTCTGCTTTGTTGACGCACATGTGACTAACATAATAAAATAAAATCAATTAATTAAATATTATAAAAGCCACATCAGCATTTTAATAATAAAAGAAATCCAGACAAAAAAAATTCTGAAAAGATTATTTAAAAGAAAAAAAAATAAAGAAAATGAATTTTTAAAAGAATCCTCACTTTCTTTTATTTTCTTTAGAATTTTGGCATTTTCTTATTTTCCAAACACAATATACCCAGCAACACCCAACACCCAGCAACACCACAATATGAAATCAAATCCCAATACCGAGTGTTTAGCCAAAAAAATCCCAATACCCATATTGTGATATTTCAGTATTTGCAGATTACCAGCACCCGGAAAGCTTGTTTTCACTGCCACCAATCAAGCACTCTTGTGAGAACAAGAATCAAATGTCAAAATTTGTATTCATCAAAAATAACGGAAATTCGTTGATACTCGCTTTGCTAGAAAACTAAAAGCCACCCAAAAAAGATGCAACAGTAGTCGCAGGGGGGCAGCCAGGATAAACCATGGACAACTGATGCAGAAGAGAAGCATTTATGTCTCTTTCCTCATCATATTCCATTGAACTTCAAATTGTTTGTTTCCTTCAACTGAAAGAATCCTCACTTTCATATTGTGGGATTTTTTTGGCTATACACTCGGTATTGGGATTTGATTTCATATTGTGGTGTTGGGTGTTGCTGGGTATATTGTGTTTGGAAAATAAGAAGATGCAAGAATTCTAAAGAAAATAAAAGAACGTGAGGATTCTTTTAAAAATTCATTTTCTTTATTTTTTTTTCTTTTAATTAATCTTTTCAGAATTTTTTTTGTCTGACATGGATTTCTTTTATTATTAAAATGCTGATGTGGCTTTTATAATATTTAATTAATTGATTTTATTTTATTATGTTAGCCACATGTGCACTAACAAGGCAGACCGTTTGCCATGTAAGTATTTTCTGTTAGTAAGTTAACAGTAGAGACTAAATTGACTACAAGTTTAAAATAACAGGAACCAAATTGACTGCTACTAAAATGTAGAGACCAGATTAACCGTAACCCCAAAATGTAGGAACTAAAATGATGTTTTCGCCTTTTTATTTTTTTTTTATTTTTAAGGAGAGAACTTTAGTCTTTACTCATTATAGTGGCCACATAAGTGGGAAGACCTAGTCTATATCTATATTTAGGCCTAATTTGGCCAAATAGACTTAATTTTTAAATGGAACTAGTCGTAGATCTGCGCGTTGTGCGTGATAATTTTTTTAGAGTTATCTAATATATTATTATTATTATTGTTGTTGTTGTTTTACTATTCTCAATGTAACTTATATAAAATTCTTATATGATAAAATTATCCAAATCATGTTATGTAATAAAATAATATTATATTCTTTATAATGCAATAGGATAACATTTAACAATCAGGAAGAACAAAAAAGAAAAAAACTTAAAATATAAAACTAAATTGCATCAACTCAAAGTGGAGTTATTAAGGTAGAGGGTAGGGGAGAGATGAAAATGTGAAATGAATGAGAAATGTTAGAGAAAGTGTAAATGTTAAAAAAAATAGAGTACGATTTTATAAGGAATTTTTTATTTATTTGTATTTAATTAAAACATTAGATGTTTAATTTTTTAAAAATTAAAAAAAATGAGAGAAAATATTAATAATTTAATGGTATGGAGGATATGACTGAATTTAAATGGTTAATTGTTGTAGTGCTATTGATTTTATTTTGAATATATATATATATATATATTTTTTGCAACATGAAAAATAATAAACCCTATCCATATAACTAAATTAAAGTTGCTTTATGATGTTGAGTTAACAAAACGAATTGGTGATTACTAGAAAGCTAAGCATTTTTTTTTTTGAAAGAATAAACTTGAAATCTGAACATAAATTGTCTTATTTTATTACTTGTCATTTGGGTGACATTGAACCCTCGCATAAATTAATGGAGCCTCATTAGACCTATCAATCATTATAGCTCTAAAGAATACCAAAAACAAAAACTTAGCATAAATCAGTACTTACCCTTTGCAAGTCAAGAGGCTACATAAACAATTTAACATACATCATTACCCAACAATGTTTCTACTCACCACACAGCAAAGTAATCATGCAAATGAACTTTGAAATATCCATTTGGTGTTACGATCGATGGTATGTAGTTTTTAGGGAAAAATATGTAATAGTGGTAAATTAAACCACACTATTCAACTACCCAGATTTATCACGATACAAGGAGAACACGAATGTATTATGGACCCCTTTGTTCCTTATGGCTCATAAAAAATTTAAACTATTGGAATTAAGAAGAAATAAATTTCTAAATATATAAATAGAATCATTTTTGTTAGAAGTCAATCACTACACATGGGGGGAGAAAAAAAAAATCAAATGAAAAGATAAAGAATCAAGTCTAAAAGGAATTTCATAGAACAAATGTCATGTTGTACAAAAATAACATATATAGAACAACTAAATAGGTGAATTCAAACAACCAAAACTAAGAATTTAAAGAAAAACACATGTAATAAAATCAACAATTAAAGAAAAAAAAAACACTTAAATCACAAAACTAAATTGCATTAGCTCAATATAAAGTTCTAAAGAATACAATAATTTATCAACCTAAAGCAAAGATGAAAGAAAAATAAAAAAAATCCACCAAAAAATTGAGAGAGAGAGAGAGAGAGAGAGAGAGATAAAAAAAAAAAAAAAAGGAAGATGAAGAATGATATTAAGGTAGAGGGTAGTGGGGAGATGAAAAATGATATTAAGGTAGAGGGTAGTGGATAGTGGTGAGATGAAAAGGTGAGGGATAGAGAAAGGTTGTAGAAAGTTGTAAATAATTTTTAAAAAATGAGTAAATGTTAAAAAAAAAATTATAAGAAAATTGGAAAGAAAAATGATAATGACGTGGACGCTAATGTAGCTCAACTAGAGTGTAGCAATAATAAATGCTACACTTTAGCTTTTAGATATACTAGTCGTAGACCCACGCGATGCGTGGAAATAAATAATTATATTTTAGTTATAGTATAATATATAATTTGTTCTTTAAATTTTGTGGAAAATAATTTGTTCTCTAAAAAACTTAAACAATTTCTAAGATTATTTATCATTTATTTATCTTAAAAAATATATAATCATTTTTGTAGGGATAAGGGCCCAAAATTATATATTGGGCCTCAGACCGTGTTCGAGGACATCGGCATGTCCAAGGAGGGACAATTAGTTATGAGAGATTCCAGTTTAGAGTCTCATGAATAAAGAAGGGGCAGAAGGCAATCCGAGGAGGAATTCCTCCTCGGCCATGGCAAGTGTAGCTCAGATATGCATTCCAACGGCGAAAATGACCTCCATGGGAGCTCCAGTGTTAGAAGCGTGCCTTATGACCATATGAGAAGGAAAGGAACCTAAAAATATCTAAGGAAAAACTGCTACATCCGCATTAAATGCACTACAGCTACTTTTCTGGCCGCATTTATGTGGAGAAGACCTCTGAATAGTATTTCCTTGGCTACCACAACTCATAGAGAGCTAGAAGGGGTGGCTGATGGGACGGGTACTCGAGTAGTGACTTGGGCGATTAACAAATGAAGGGCCAAGATTATCAGGGAGGAGATATATAATGTGAGAGACCCTTGAAGGAAGGGGGACCAAAAAAGAAAGGGAGGATACTGCAGCAATTGAAGTTGCACTTGTAATCAGTTTTATCAATTTATAATAAGATTTGCGTCCTCGGACCGTAAATTTATTCAATCCTATGTGTATGATTCTTGCTTGATCATCCTACAAGTCTGTACTAGCCGTTGTTAAGCTCATTAAGGCCTAGTTCTTTGACCCACTCTCTACAAATCTATTGTACTGGGCTCATCGGGCCAATATCTCTTATATTTTGGGCTTGGGCCACAAAACGTGACCTTATAATTTTATTATTTGAATTTATTTGTTTGATATTATTCATTTTTAGGCCGTCCATATTTTGATAAATTATGTTATCGTGTGTTATATTTTCCTAATTTGTTCTTCTTATACAACTAAACTGTTTGAGTTTCAAATATAATATTCAAAATTTTCATTTTCTTAAAAAGAGATTATTATATTTATAATTTTTCTTATTGTAGGAGTAGTTTCGAATTATTGATTGACTTCTGTTTACTAATATAGATACATGAAATTAAAACTGCATATTTCTTAGACATTACTAAGTGACTATACCATATTATAAATTTAATATTTAAAATAATATATAGGAAAAAAGTAAACTTTATGTCTAAAATTGAACACTTAACATATTGAAATGAAAGAAAATAACCAGTATAATGATCTTTTTATTTTCTTTTTAAATTTTTTTTTATTACATACACTTTTATTTATTAAGATTTTATTGCATTTAACTGAATCTTTATATCGCATTTTTGTTACTAAGCTCCTATTGAGCCTTCTCATTTGTCACATCATTACCACATCATTATTCTTTATAATATTTATTTTTTTATTTGAATTTTCTGAAATTATCAAATATATAAATATATTGGCTTTACAAATTCATCTTAGGCAATTTTGACTTTACATATTTGTGAGGCCAGAAAATTGGGTAGCCTCGGCCCACTCCAAGCCAGGCCCAAAAGGTCCACGCCGAGGATACGTGAGAGGTCCGAGGATGAAAGCGCGAGGGCCGACCCCCGAGGATCATACCCGAGGAGGGCCCGTCCTCGGGCATCCGAGACCTCGGAGGAACACGGGCGCCACCTCACCAAAGGAATCCTTGGAGGTCCAAGGAGGAACACGAGGCCTTAGGCGAGCTGTTACATCTGCATTGAATGTGCTCACCTAACCCCTCCTGGCCGCATTAATGGGGATGTAACCCTTTGACAGAGCAACATTGATCAGGGTGAGCCACTTGAGTACGGATAAGACCTCTGATGGGACGGACGGTCAGAGCGAAGGCCAATAGATGACCAACAGAAGGAAGAAGGGGATAGGAAGAAGGGAACTATATAAGAAAGGCGAGCAAAAAGTAAAAGGGGGGGGGGGACTAAAAGGTGGTGTTAGTTTCAGGGAGAGAGGTCTCCTCGGACGAGTGCTGAGGAGCTACCCTCAGTTGTAAATTGGGCTCACTCCCCTTCAATGAAAAAAAAGTGATTTGTATTCCGTTGCTAATCTGTTAGGGCCTAAACCTTCGACCCACTCTCTAAAAATGTATTGTTGGGGAACTTTTCTAAAAATGGAGTCCCTACAGTATTCATTTACTTTAATTTTAATGTTACAACTAAATAATAAATCAATGAAAAATAAAAATAAAAATACTGTCTATACATATTCATCTTGGGCGGTTTAATTTTAATAGTTGATAGACACATTCAAATACATAGCCAACATTGTATTTTAATATAAATTCAAAATCTCACTTCCAAAATAACTAATTATTATGTCCAAAAAAAAAAAAAAAATTCAAACAAAAGGTAAAAGAGGGAGAGAGAAGACTTGTGATGGAAAACTTAAAAATCAAACACACTACCAAATCATATTAACCCAAAATAGTATTATATAAAAAATACAATGATTCATCAACCTAAAGTAAAGTTGCAAAAAATAATACACAAACACACACACACACACACACACACACACATATATATATATAGAGAGAGAGAGAGTAATCACCTTTTTTTGGAGAGAAATAGAAAATAAAATGAGAAAAGTAAGCATCAAATAAAAAATATAGTCATAAGTCAAACACCAAATTATCCAAGCCATGATATATAATAGAATAACATTATATTCTTGTAAACTATATTTATATGCAATAAATTAACATTTAATAATTATAGAAAAGAAAAAAAGATAATAACTTAAAAACACAAAACCAAATTGCAACCCAAAGTAAAATTCTAAAGAACACATAAATACATCAATCTAAAGTAAAGATACAAAAAATAAAAAATTCACACAAAAATAAAACATGAGAGAGAAAGAGAGAGAGAGTAATAACTTTTTTCATGTGAGAAAATATGTATAGAATTGGATAGAGAATGTCATATTTATAGTAATAGAATAGAGATAAAAAGAGTCAAAATAAAAGGAAGAGGAAAAGATAGATCAAGAGTGACATTAAGGTTAAGAGCAGTGGACAGATAAAAAGGTAAAAGAGAAGTTTTGGTAGGAAATAGTGGAGAGAAATGAGAAATAGATAGATGATGTGGTTGTTGATGTGGCTTAACAGGAGTGTAGTAATAATAAATGCTACGCTTTAACATTTTTTTTTTGGGAAGTCGGAACCAAATGAATATCATTAATGAAGAATACTAGAATCCAAATACAGAGCATCAACTGCTAGTGGAGGATCCTCCTTTAACCATACAGTTTAATTATTAGATAATCTAGCAAATCTAGCCAACGCATGAGCAACACCATTGGCACTATGCCTAACACAATTGACTAAAAAAGATCTAAAACTTGCAATCAAGCACCAAATATCTTCATAAATAAACCCAAGCTGAGCTAGATCTGGTTGAGCCTGTGCCACTGTCTTCAACACCCTTGTGTTGTCACCTTCCAAAATCACCTCCATAAACCCAGCATCTATAGCAAATTCAAGAGCTTTACGGCAAGCCTGCACCTCTACCTCTTCACTATCTTTCATAGCTCCACCCTTAGCAGAAATAGCAACCATCACTTCACCATTCCTATTGCGAACCATAGCCCCATTACCCGAATTAGCTCCATTATCAAAACATGCTCCATCAAAGTTTAGCTTGAAGAAATCTCCTTGTGGTGGCTGCCATGCCTGACTTGCTGAAACCAGAACTGTCATAGGTACACTTAGATGCTCCTGCGCCTCATGAAACTCACTAAAATAATCTAAAGCCCGTTGGTATGACCATGATGGATGTTGAAACGCACCCCTATGCAAGACTGAGTTTCGCTAAAGCCAGATTTATCAGCAGATCACCCAAAATAAATCTAGCTCCTCATATGACAACCTCGGCATGAGACTAGCAAACAACTGCCCAAAATCCACTTGCACCGTACCAAAATTTTGAAACTTGATTACACTGCCAACCCAAACGTCCTGTGCTGCCCCACGCTTCCAAAGTACATGCAGCACCGATTCATTAGCTTTATGACAGAAATAGCATCAAGCATCCTTAAACACCCTCCTTTCACTAGATTGTCTTTAGTAGGTAGTATATTATGACATGCTCTCCATGAAAATATTTTGATCTTATTTGGGACCCTAGCCTTCCATATCTGTGACCACAAAGAAATATTTGATGATTGCACCGAAGCCTCTCCACTATTATTCTCTACCAACCTTAGTTGCTTGGCCACGTGGTACCCGGACTTCATATTGTACCTACCATTCTTTGTAAAAGACCAAGCCAAGACATCTTGCACCACCTGCCTACTCAAGGGAACTTGGAGGATAGCATCAGCATCATACGGGTGGAACAAAGCATGGATTCGATCTCTATCCCACTAGTGGTTCTGCCAATCAATCAAATCCGAAACTCTCCACTCCCAAATTTCCTCCTCAGGTTGGAAAAGAACTCTCTTTGTTGGCTGATTAGGTAACCAACAATCCTTCAAAACATGGATAGAAGCATCATTCCCCACTCTCCAATAACACCATTTCCTCAATACCAGTTGAGCAGCTAATAAGCTCTTCCAAACATAGGAGCTGTTTTGGCAATCCTTCGCCTCAAGGAACTCACATCATGGAAACTACTTTGCCTTAAAACATCTATACAAAAGAGAGTTTTTGTCTTGCAACAATTGCCATCCTTGTTTAGCTAGCATAGCTAGATTAAAAGCTCGAATATCTTTGAAGCCCATCCCTCCCTCCTTTTTCAACTGCGTCAGAAAACTCCAACTCTTACAGTGAATTTTCCTTTCCTCACTAATTTGGCCCCACCAAAATCTAGCACATATAGCATCCAATTCATCACATAATTTTCCCAGCAATTGAAAAACCCCCATCGTATAAGTGGGAATAGATTGAGCCACAACTTTTATCAAAACCTCATTTCCAGCCCTTGAAAGCAACTTCCCCTTCCAACCTTGAATCTTTTTCCAAACCCTTTCCTTAATGAAAGCAAAAGTGTCATATCTCCTTTTTCCAATCAAAGTAGGCAACCCCAAATAAGAATCAAACATCGCCACCTCCTTCACCTTTAGTTGGTCAACAATCCATGCTTTCTGCTCCACCTGCACATTGCTACTGAAATAGGCTGAAGACTTCTCAAGATTGATGCATTGACCAGAGTCATCAGCATATAGCTGTAGAGTATCTGATACAACCTACATTTCATTGTTATTAGCCTGACAAAAAAATCAAAGAATCATTAGTAAAAAGCAGATTAGTTATACGAGGAGCATTCCTGCAGACTGCCATTCCATGCAACCTCCCATCTAATTCTGCTTTAGCAAGGAGCGATGTGAAACCTTCTGCACAAATCAAAAACAAATAAGGGTACAATGGATCTCCTTGCCGAATACCTTTAGAAGGCCTGATATTCCCATATGCTTTTCCATTAATCTGAACTGAAAAGGAAGGTGTAGAAACACATTTCATAACCCTATCCACCAAAACCTCTAGAAAGCCCAATTTAATCATCATACCCTTAAGGAAGCCCCATTCCACTCTGTCATAGGCCTTACTCACGTCCAATTTAAGAGCTAAAGCCCCCATTTTTCCCTTTTTTCTAATATGCATGGCATGTAAAGTCTCATAGGCTACTAACACATTATCAGTAATAAGGCGGCCAGGTACAAATGCACTTTGAGAAGGATAAATAATTTGTGGCAAGATCAACTTCAATCTGTTCGCCAAAACTTTTGAAATAATTTTATAGATCACATTATAAAGACTAATTGATTTGAAGTCAACCATTTTTTCCGGTTTCTTTACTTTAGGGATCAGTACTATATGAGTATAATTAATATCAGGCTCCATATTACGAGAATGTAAAAAATATAACACAACATCAATCATCTCATTACCCATAATATGCCAAAATGTTTGATAGAAAAGTGTATTCATACCATCGGGCCCAAGAGCCTTTGTTGGTCCCATCTGAAACAACGTTGCTTTAACTTCATCACTACTAAATAGCGTAGATAGCACCTCCAGCATATCATCTGTAATTTTATGATTTACTGTGCCGAGACATTCCTCCATTTTGTCATAAGTGCCTGCATTAAAAATATTCATGAAATAATCAAACGCCACCTCAACCACAACCTCGACTTTCTCCACCCAAACCCCATTAGCATCTTTTATTCCTTCAATATAATTTCACCTCCTTCTTCGGGAAGCTTTGGAATGAAAAAAATTAGTATTCCTATCTCCATGTCTTAGCCATGACACTCGAGATCTCTAACTCCAAAATATCTCTTGCTTCAGTAGTAGGTCATCAAGTTGCTTACTTACACGCAGAAACTCACTTCTGCTCTCTTCAGTCAGCTCACATTCATTCATCACCTCCAATTTTTTTTTTAAGCCTTTTAATCTCTATTTCGAGTTTGGTTTTAAAAGAACCCCATACATGTAGTTCAGCCCCACAACCTTGGATTTGATCCCGTACACCACTTAAACCCGAGTTACCACGTCCTCCCTTTGTCCAAGCTTCAGTCACGGCTTCCTCACAATCTGTCCACAGCATCTTCAAACCTAAAACCACCAGCCCCCTTTCCCCTAACCCGCCTATCAATCATGGTTTTCAAAAGAATAAGAATATGGTCAGAAGCATGGCTGAACAAATGGGAGACTAAACTTGAAGGAAATTTGTCAATCCACAACCTATTAGCTGTAGCTCTATCCAACCTTTGTTTTGTGTGAGTCGAACCTGGCCTCCTATTAGTCCATGTAAATTTATGCCCAATGAACCCTAAGTCAATCAACCCGCAATCCTCCAAGGCAACCCGAAAGTCCTCCATCTGATTATAATAAGGTGCACAGACACTTTGCTTTTCAGACGCATGAAGAATGGCATTGAAATCCCCTATACAACACCAAGGACCTTCAATGAAAGACCATAAGTGAGATAAAAGAGCCCAAGACTTCCGTTTTTCATTTGCCTCTAGCCACCCATAGAATCCTGTGAGATACCACACAAAACCATCATCGTCTACTACATTTGCTAAAATATGGTTATCAGTGAAATTAATAACATCTAAAGTCATCTCCTCCCTCCAAAGTAAAGCTAACCTGCCACCTGAATTTGGCTTTTTAACTATCAATTTTTTTTTTTTTAAAAATGGTAAATCACCACAATGCTTCTCAAACCTGTCTCTATCCAACCTTGTTTCCATCAAGAAGCATACATCGGGAGCTTGTTCCCTCACTAACTTGTGAAGGCTTTGAACTGTCCAAAGGTTCCCAGGCCCTTGGCAGTTCCAACTTAAAAGCCTATTTGCTCTCGGCAAGGGTGGTTCAACACCCCTGCCACTTTATTCATGTTTGATTCATCACTGACCTTCCCCCTTTTTCCTTTACGCTTTTCATCCTCTGTGTCCCCAAAAGAAAACACTTCCAACATATTTCTTTTCCCCAAAATGGATTTAGCTCCTTCCTTTAATATTCCCACAGGCCCAACATCCATACGTGCCAGCCTAGTCCAAGTATTTTTCTTTTTATTACTGTTTAGCCCAACCCCATCTTTAGTACAATCCACGTGCTCTTTGTGAATAGCTGGCGCCAAATCAACCCCACTTCTATGCTTGAACTTTGAACACCTAAATCCACGGCACCTGATGCTTTGTTGTCCATATCCACTTCCCCCAAGCCCATGATTCTCGGCCCAATCCCCATGATCAGCGAAATCTGCTCCCACCAATTTGGTTGCACCTCCACCACTTTCCAGAACCGTTTTGTTAGGGAAACCATCCTTGCCGCTACCTTTTCATTCACCTCTGGCGTGCTCTATGAACCATGCAGCCCTTTCATCACCCCATTATCGCCATCACTACTACCCTCCTTCACAACTCCCCTTTTCAGTGGTGAACAAGCCTTGCCACCTGCCTTCAACCAATCCCTATAGCCACAATCCGCATCAATCCTAGCTTTTGTTTTACTAAAGTACTTCGCACAATAACGTAAGTCATGACCTAAAAGTCCACAGTAATGGCAAAATACTGGCAACCGTTCATACTTAAAGTGCACCCAATGTCTCTCCATGTGAACCTACCAAAAAAGCCCCTCACCTTTTTTCTTTATCCAACAGAATAGCAATCTTAACCCTCATGAAGAAATTTTGGCTATCATTGGTGTGCCGCTTCCCCACCTCCAAAACCTTGCCCAACCGGTTCCCCACCTCTTCTGCTACCCGATTAGATCTCATATTAAAAGGCGCCCCCCAGATTTGCACCCATAAAGGAATTGAGTCAAACTTGAAATTCGCTGCTGTCACCCCCAATTTCCATTTGGTTAGCAACAAGGCTTGATTATCAAAACACCAAAGGCCTCCAGTATAGACTCTGTCTAACTCGAATTCGGATCTAAACTTGAACTGAAACATGACCCCACCTCAATGACCTGCACTTCATCTTCCAAACCCCACACCTTTTTGAGTGTACCCAGTGCAGCTCTTTTATTAAAGGATTTGTAGGTTAAAAATTTTCCAATGAGACTCAACACACAGCCCTTTAGTTCCTCTTTTCGGCCTTCATCTGAAATAGTAACAATTTCTTCTTCCTCCAAAGTTAAAGTAATCTGCTCCAGAATCTTTGAGATGTTGTCTGCCATGATAAAGAAGTCTGCAACATGAAAGACAAAAGAAGGCAGCCTCGTAGGAAACCCTGAGGGAGGAAGATCTTGTAGATCACGAGAGAGAGAACTCCTATAAACGAGGAGAGACTATTATGTACGCTTCAGCTTTTAGATATAGATATAGTGTTTTATGCATAAGTGGGAAGACCTAGTTTGTAAATTTTTTTTCTTGATTGAAACAAATGTTAAATGAAGAAAGCAGTGGGTAAAGTAACGTCTTTACCAGAGCTCTTTAACCATCAACTTCTTCAAACAGATTGTGTATATAAAGAATTCCAAATGGGTCCCCATCATTGACATTTACTAATTGATAATCTATTTAGCGTGTGTTTGGCAAAAATTAAAAAACCAGCTTATTTTTGCTACTATTTATGGGCCTCATTACACTTTTTGGTACTATTTATGAGTCAACTATACTATTTTAGCTAATTTTTACCTTTATTTATAGTATTTTCAGCAAAATTTTTTTAGTTTCAGTAAAATAAACGGATCCCACATAGACCTTAATCATTGCAAAGGTGGGAGTCTGGCAAATAATGAAATTTAGTGAAAATCAGTGCCTATAATATAATAGGACCCCATTTGTTCTGATAATTATTGCTATTGTTGAAATCGAACCAAGAATGGTGTTCTTGAAGGGTTTCTATGTAAAAATTCTTTTTTTTCCCCTTTTTTGTTGAATAAAAATTTGGTATTCTTGGTTGCAGTTTTTTTACAGAATTTTTCATTAATCTTTGATATTGTGTTTGGCTAGTTTATTTTGGAACATCCATTGAGTATGCCTTTTTGCAGTTTTTCTTTTTCCGAATTTGAAATTACAGTATTTCTTCTTTAGATTATCAAAAATTTATCTAATATCTGCAAAGAAAAAATTACTTCTATTCACATTCATAATGAAGGAGTATAAATCAACTTATATAATGCCATTACCCAGTGTCAGCCCCACGAACAAAGTTTGTCGTTTTGAGGTAAGATTACTGTCTTAATTTCTAACCTTAATTAATTTGCATCACCGTATAATCAGGGTTGAGGCTGGCCCAAGTAATTTTGGGGCACATATAAATTGGGACATTGTATATATATATATATAAAATAAAATCAAACCTTTCAACAATTCATTCAAGATCAAGCAATTGCTACCATTATTAGTAAAATATTTTGTGAAGGACTCAAGATTCATGGCTGCATAATTGTTTTTTTTTTTTTTTAAGGGTTTGATGCAATCATCGAAGATTAATTTGTTACCACTTCAAAATTCTTCTAAGGATCTGTGCGTGAAATTCAATAAAAGAAAAAATAATTTGTTTTTGAAGGTTTAGTTATATGTGTCCTTAGGTTAAAATGGTTTCAATATAGGTTTTAATTTGCATGTTATGGTCAATTTTGTATTCAAAGGCAAAACTGTAATGAATACTATGCTTGAACTTAGTCCTTCATTGGCTACATTAAACTCCCTATAGATGACTCTGAGATAGAATTGACCAAAGAGTATGATTTCAGATATGATAGAATGGCAGAAAAGAAAATATGTGGCCAACTTTCATTATTCTATTGAGGATCCCAAGCCACTTCAAAGGTTCTGGGACTAAGGCTTGATTGTTGTGGTTGTTTACATTTCAACATCAATACTTCTGCATGAATGAGGAACAATAAGTCTTATATCAGACCTGTAGCTTATTGAGTGACTTTAATTATTACAAACTCAGCGTTGTAGTCACGCACATATAAAGAGTGAATTTTAGAATTCTTGATAAGATAAATTTTCAGATATTATTTCTTGTAGTAAGGGTGAATGAAATACTATTGTTAGTGGTTCGTTCATCTCTTCAAGTTGTATTGCAATCATTTTGGTAGGTTTGAAAGAGAAACCTAACAAAGTTGAGGTGATTTTTTATTTTTTATTTTATTTTTTATTTTAAGTGGATTTTGTGGGATTTTGATTTTCTTACCTTTGCAAGAAAAAGTAATATTAAAGCTGAAGGATTTCTTGTTTGTGTATGTGCCAGTGATGTAGCTCTCGGTTTCTTTGAAGCATTTCATACAGTTCTTGTCTTCCTCTTCCCGGTTCTGGGTGGCTTAATTACTTTACGTTTTCAACCCTTTCACATCTCTCCACTTGAAACACTACATTTTGCTACCTTCTTGGTTTTCATTGTGGCTACAATCGTCTACAGCATTGCATATGTGTTGATAATACTACAACCTCCATACTCTGAGTACCGTGCCATATTCAGGTTCATCTGTCTAGTTTTTGGAATCATTGGGAGCTACTTGTCTGAATAATCATTCCTCCCCGTTGGCTATTCATCGTAAATTTATGGTTAATCCTGATCGTAGGGGTTCTGTGTTTGTGCAAACAAATTTATCAACTTCTTTGCTACACAGCTATTTCAGTATTCAATGCAGTACCTAGCTTGTTTGGAAAGATTTTTCAATTAGTTCATCAGATATATAACTAGCTCCTACGGATATTCCAATCAGCAATTTGTCAAGATTTTTCTTCAAGGGAACGAGAAGACAATGATAATCAGGGTTTAGAAATGGTTTAAGTGGCCTGTTGTTGTATTACCAGATATACATACTTATTGTCTCTAGACTCTCAACACCAGCACGAGTGAATTTACAATGTTTTAAAGTTAAAAATGGCATTTCATTCCATCATTCTTCTTCTTTCTTTCCCTTTTTTTTTTCTTCGGTTGTAAAGTATAAGAATAAGATAAGACAAAATCTCATGTAATTGACTTTTAATCTTGATTATTTTCTGTTTGAGGTCTGATGCTGAAATCATCTCTGGAGTCTGGTACATTTTGTTTTTTTTGTTTTTTTTGTTTTTGTTTTTTTGTGTATATTGCAATCTATCAACAATTCAAGGAGTCAAAAGAACGTTACTATACATCAACATTCAACTGAATAAAAGAAAATCTCTTGTAATGCTTCTCTAATTCTAAGATGAAGTTCTTGGTCTGCCAAAAGTCAAAGTAATGATTTTAAGAATGAGAAAAGCTATAGTAACCTATTATATTTTGTTGAATCATAATTTACACAACTTAATTTTCCTGCTAAATAGCCATGTATGTTTTACTTTCTTAGGCGTTATGCCTGTAAGTGTTTCATTGCAAATTCAATAGTTGTTTCTAATACATTCGCAAAATTTTCATTAAAAGTGACAAATTGACTTTCTAACCAAAGTTTTGTACGGCTCAGCTTGAAGCTGCCCTTCACTGTGTCATTACCTTCTTAGATTTATGCCACCACTCCCATATCCTATTTCTTTATACATTCCATTGGTCTGTTAATGCCTTCAGATTTTTTTTTTTTGCTCTGTAAGTCATGGCCTTATTGGGTGCTCTGAAGAACATTTAGTGGCAATGGAAACTGTTGCGTTTAAGCTATGAATTCATGGACCATTGGACAACACCTTAACTGCTTCAAACTTTGTCAGAGAAAGAGTGAATATATGAATATTTCTGATATGTTGATACTTGATGTGGACCTCAAGTCTGGCTATTACCAAATAACTGGGCTAACTACAAGAACTCTATATATATTAGTTCACATCTACGATGAAGCCATCCTCTGATTTACCTATTTTATTTGGGCAAGCTGCTATTTTTGTCCCTAGATTATATTGGTATGTTAGAGTTCAATTTCGTCCATTAACTTTTAATTGTGTCAATTTAGTTCCAATATTATGGAAATGGTTGCATGTTACACTTGCACCCACTTCCCTTTTAGAAATTGATTCATTTTTTGTGAAATTCTTTTCAAATTGAGTGAGTTTACTTTGATCCTTACTATTATGAGGAACAAAGATTTTGAAAGAGGCAAAATTTGTACTACTTCCTGTGGTTAATATTCAGTGGGAATAAGGTAAACATTGAACTATCATTAGAACTTAAGCAACTTTTAAATTGACACAATCAGTAGTTTAACGATGAAATTGAACGTTCTCACGTGGTTCAGGACCGATATAGTTGTTTGGCTTTTTTTTTTCTTCACTTTATTCTTCTTTTTCTGCTCTACTTGTTCTTTCAATAGCTTCCAACATATATGTGAGCTTCTGTGTGCAATCATTGGCTTTCGTTGTGCACAATTATGCCAACTCTCCTCTCTCCATTTTGTGCCACCCTTGGACATCGGTGCACTCTTCCACCCAAATTCATTTATCCCTTTCAGTACTTTAAATCAAATACCCTTAGTACATGGACATCTATCATATCTATATCTTTAGGTTCAATTTGTAATGTTGGCTTGTACTTTATTCCCTAGGGCCAAATCATACTCGTCAGTTTTTTCTTACTCACTAGTTTTTTGGGGGATAGGCTCGTAGGAATTTGCTTTGAATATTAAGTTATCCTCTTGTGAAGAGAATATCATTTTTTTTAATTGTATCACAGATCCGAAAAAAAGACTTTTAGAATTATATGCTGTAGGACTTTTCTAACGAATTAATATGGTGTTTCAGCTTGGTGCACAGCCATTTGATGCTTCTGAAATGATATTTGGATCACAATCAATGGGGGAATATGCTCAAAGCTCACAACCTGAATGGCTGCACATGCAGTTTGTTGGTAGTTTTGAAAGAGCGACATAATCTCGCGCATGTAAGCAGATAAGAGAAGAATTAGTACTTAATTATTTATAATCAAAGGACAGTTGTGTTGTAGGTTTCTCCACGTCTAATGCTGAAGTGTGTTTCCTAGTCTCTTTTAATGTCCTAAAATCGTAGTATGAAATCATATGTAGAGATGCATTAATCTTGTAAGGTTGAATTTATTCAATTATGTGTTGGTTTTATTCCGTGCCAAATTTGCTTGTAATTTAACAATTAGATACCATGTATTTAGGTGGGAATCATGTAAGGATAGTGTGTGAGAGAGTGTGAAGAAATCTCAAGAAGTGAGCAATTCAAGGGAGTCTCGCGACTAGCAAGTCGCTAGAATGGCATACATGAGAAGCATGTAAGGGAAGTTGAAGGGTCACAATAGCTGGAGCACTACAGGACAAAACTTCCAATTTAGCCAGGTAATTAGCTCGCGACTCAAACTCGCGACTTGTTCTAGTTGCGAGGCCGAGTCGCCAGAATGCCCTGTTTGGTTGAAACTGACTTTTCGCATTCCTCATACACTCTACTTTAAATACTCTTATATCCATAAAATTTAAAGAGCTTCTAGAGAGAATTTTGAGAGAGAAACCCTAGAGAAAAATAAGATTGACTCATTCACAATCTTCATCATTTGATTTTCCAAATTTCTCTACTCTCACCCTCTCCATTGACATATACTTGAGAGGTACATTTAGTCAAATCCTTATCTCACCATACCCATATAAGTGAGAAGGTATTTTGGTGCTTGGGAAGTAGTTCAGAAGGGATCCATTTATTTTGGTTGATGTAATGGGCTATTGCGGGATCTGGTAAGTTAGAGAAGATAAGGTTCGATGTAACCCTATTGGAGCAAGAAACTTGGAGGGCTTAGGTGCTCTGGGTAGATTAAGCTTGGAGGATCTTCTACTATTTATGTATCCCAATTTTATTCTCTAGTAGATTATTAGTTGCTTGGAGGGCAGCGAAGAGGTTTTTCGTCGAGTACTTCAGTTTCCTCTTCGATACCACATCGCCGTGTTATTTTTGTGTTTGCATCATTCTTCCCTTACTCTCTACCATTTAATTGCTGCTGTGTTTGTGATTAATTATGGCTTAGAGTGTGTTACCAATTTGGGTTTAGCTTATATTCATATTCCGCACATATGTTGTTTGTTTATAAGCTTGTGTTGAAAATTTTAACTTAAGGGTCTAAACGTTCATAGGTGTTTTACACATGATTTGAACTTTCAAATCTTTTTATGTATCATCGTACTGGATACACTTTAGTCAATTGTATTAGCACACAGACAGAATCTCCTAGGTTGATTTAGTTTTTAAGCTGTGTAGCAAAGGACTCTGCTTTCTGGAACTTTGTTATAGTATGTTACTAATTGATACAATTTCATGCCAAACTGTGTAATGAGAGAATTGTGCTTTCCTTTTTTTTTTTTGAGAATGAAACATACTTCATTTATTACCCAAAGTTGGCTAAATCAGCCTGAACAACATGTTGAATGTCTGATGGTACATCTTCCATCCAGACAGTTTGATCATGCTCCCTAATAGCCCTTTTTGCTAAGGCATCAGCAACATTATTTCCTTGACGACATACATGAGAAAAACTAGCAAAATGAAAAGAATTGGACAAACTTTTAACATCCTGAAGTAGATGACCATGTAAGGCTTGAGAAGGATTAGGATCGTTGAGCTCCCTGCATGACTTCTGAATCTCCTTCGAAGATGGCTTTGGTTACTCCGAGTTCTAGTGCAAATTCTGTAGCTCTCCTTACAGCCAAGGCTTCAACTTGAGCAACTGTTGTTGGGAGTGGAATTTGCTGTGACAAGGATGCCATCACAGCACCTTCTGCATTTCTGATTACGACGCCAACCCCTGCTCTCTCTTGCTGGGAAAAAATAGCTCCGTCGTAGTTAACCTTGTACATTCCTTGGTCTGGCGGCCTCCATCTGATGTGATTTCTGTGTTGTGGTGTCCCAACTGCTGGATGAAGGTTCTGAAATTCCAGTGTCCTATCTTTTGATAGCGCATAAATTTGGTTGAGTGGGCACGCCAGTTGCTTGAGACGAAGCTGGTTACGCCTATTCCACACTGCCCAGGCCGTGAAAGCCAACAAAGCAACATCGTTCTTTTCCGCAATAGCTCGTTTGAAGATGTCCTTGATGCCTCGGCCCTTCATTTCCTCAAGCCACCTCCACTGTGAATCTGCCTTCCATAGTACCTGCACATCAGAACAAAAGAATAGAGCATGTGAACAGTCTTCGTCCCCTGTTTTGCATATTTCACATTGACCATCTTGTGTGATCCTCCTACGGCAAAGATTAGACTTCACAGGAAGAGCTTCTCTGCTAGCTCTCCAAATGAAGTTTTTGATCTTGCTCGGCACCTCCAGACCCCATAACTTCTTCCAATAACCTGAGTCTTGGGCTGTTCCCTGAAGTTGTGTGGTGTAGAGAATTGTGCTTTCCAAACTTTCATTTTCATTGTTAAATATGTCACTAATTGGTACAAATTCATGTTTCAATAATGGTAATAAAATAAATTCAAATAATGCAAAATTTTGGAGTCATTAAACTATAACTAATGTCGAAGTGTAGAATGAACAATTGACAAATGCCATGGAAGATTTTTTATTTTTATTATTTTTGAGAGAAGCCATTAAAGACGATTTGAATCATTACTTTCCACTTAAAAATGATGCCAGATGAAAATTAATTTGAGTTATAAGTACTCCGTGACAATTTGCTGTCATTGTATGTAGGGGTTTATCAGAAGGATTGAGAATGATCGTTATTGTATTGAACTAACAAAATACACTGATTAGTGTGTGTATATATATTGAGATGCCTTTAACTAACTTATCAAACTATAACAACTCTCTAGTCTACAAACTAGCTAATCTATCACGTGTACATCACAAGCCAGTCACTAAACTAACTACATGTAGTTTAATACAACATAAAAGCTACAAGTCGTTTAGCTTCTCTTTTCATTATCTGCACTGCTGCTACTTGCACTGGTCTCTGCTTCTGATGCAGTCCCTTTTAGTCTTGGTCTGTGATAGGGTTTGACATAGGACACTCGGATTATTGTATCAGAATTCAGAGGTTTATTCTTCAAGGTATCTTTTTTAACAGTGAGGGAGATTCGGTTGTTTTATTTAGAACTCAATACTTGAACTCACAGGTGAAAACATTTATCATAAAATTCATCAATAAACATAAAAACATAGGCATAATCAAAACAACAAATTTTATAGAATCAATCAATAATCAAAACAACATACACTGATAACCTGAATTACACAGCCCAACAAATGGGAGGCAGGCAATCTCAAACATCTTATAACACAATTTTCAAATCAAAGTGACCTTAACAGGAAGGCCTTGGCTTAAGAACTAAATTTAGATTTTATGGTATTGATAACAGAATCGTCTACTTGGAAGGCCTGAGTTAACACTTCATTAGGCATTGATGGTTGTGAACCAAAGATAGTTGTTGCGAGAATCACAGCCCCCGGCAAGTGACTGTTGAAAGAGGTGTATGCAAGAGCTTTCCCCTTTCCAACATTCTTTTGGAAGTGTACAAGCCCCCTGGGAATGACAAAAATCTCACCAGGTTTCAAAACCTTGGAGTAATACACATTCTGAGTTGTCACAAACCCCACAAGTACTCTCCCTTTAATGATCACACCGGACTCAGATGCACGAGGGTGAGAGTGTGGTGGATTGAGTCCTCCAGGGCCGTAGTCTACACGGTTCATTGCGATCCCAAGAGTGTTGACAGCAGGGAATGTAAGGACATTTGCAGGAGTGATACTGAAGTTTAAGTTTGATGTGTTAGTGACACCCTCTTTGCTCAGATCAAAGAAAAAATCATTTGCACTAACTTTTGACGCAGGTTTGCAAGGAAAGCCGTTGATTGATATGGGTGCATTCAAATCTGCAACACAAAAGTCCTGTAATTGATCAGGGTCAGCCGATAAGGAAGGCACCGGTAGAAGCAGCAACACTGTAAGACAAGATAGCAGGTAGAGGGCTGAGTTTGATGATTTCATCATGGCTGCTAGTGCTAGAAACTCCTGTTTATAAGAGAGTATACAAGATTGTAAAAGATAAAGTTTTGGGTTGGTTTTGTGGTTGAAGAATGAAGATTATGGTTCTATATATAACACGCTTTCTATGTGAAAACCCCAATAGTCTTCCTTGCTAGTTTTGCTGATGCAGACATAGGAAGTCACACAAGTAGCAACATAGTCAACTGAAGAAGGTGGGCAGCTATCAAAATTTCTTTTAATTTTGTATTCGCGAATGGTGTCCTGCTTGGAAACTGTTGAAGGATCGGTTGTCTTTGATAAAGATAGCAAGATGGAAAATTCTTAGTTATTTTCTATATCATTTGTCTTTTTTTGACACTCTGTCAGATGGACAATTCAATAATTTAAAAGAGAGACGATTTTTAACTAATCTTGGAGTATATGGCTGTAAATTAATAATTCAATGACTAAATGGAAAGAGTTTTGTCATTTTAGACATGAATGTGAATGGGGTCTGGTATTTATTGCAATTTCAATTCATTGACTCCTTCAACCTTGGGAATTTTGGCTCTTTATGGAGAACTTTCGTCTTTTTTTTTTTAGGAGTCTTTACTTGTTATGGTGGTCGGATATGTGGGAAGACCTAGTCCATATCTATATTTAGGAAAAAATGGCCAAATATACTTAATTTTTAATTAACTAGTAAGTTTTCTGTGCAATGCACGGATAATATTATAATATTTTATGTAAATTTGTTTTTGGAAAATATTATACATATATTATAGCATATTTATTATAAAATTTTGTTAGTAATGAGTTCATTATAAAAAGTAATAATTATAAATTGCTTATTGTATAATAAAAGTTGATAAAAACATATTAATTCATTCTATATTATTGATTTTTATTATGTGATGTAATAAAAAGCTACATTATGATTTTTTTTTTCTTCAATGCTTTGTTATTGCGGTATGGTGACGGTTGTTGTCATCATCAATTTCTCCATCTTCATCATTTGAAATTTAGTCCGTCCATATTTGTTCAATTTTTGAGCTTTCATCATTTTTT
Organism: Quercus suber; assembly: GCF_002906115.3. NCBI lineage: Eukaryota > Viridiplantae > Streptophyta > Magnoliopsida > Fagales > Fagaceae > Quercus > Quercus suber. The sequence goes on along the minus strand of NW_027069495.1, from coordinate 723,122 downwards.
CTTTTTGTTGCATCATTTGTGTTAAGTACTAATGAATTGGCACTTACAGATTCTTGATTAGATCTTACAAAGTTTGAACTTTGTCGCTAAGATTTTTCATAGGTATTTGCATTTATATTAAATTTCAATGATGTGACAGTCTTTTGTAAATTTTTTATTTTTGTTAATTTTGGAATAGTGTAGCAAAAAGAATTAATATAGCATGTTGAATTGTGTTTTTTTTTTCTTCCATACCTTTTTATCATTTGAAGGCGCATCAAAAATCTTAGCAACTATGAAATTTTCAAAACCATCTTTTAGATTGAATTCATTCAAACGAAGTAGAGAAATCCATTTTTTTCCTAATATTTTTTTTTCAAATCACGTGGGATTCCTTCTCCAATATCAATATTTTTACAACAATTTAAATAAGTTGTACCTTATTTTATTTTTCAGCAAGATCTCGATCTTGTAGATTTATTTAGGATTTTCTTGACATCTCGATCAAATATCACAAACTTTGTTTTGTTAGTTGCATTAAAAACTTCAATTTGAATCTTGTATCTGAAGTAGATTGCAATTGTATATTTATGGTAGTTATAGTTGATGAGTCCTAAAAATCATTAAGGTCGTCCATTAATATGGACAACCTTGCATCATTAGTAGACCAAAAGATGTAACCGTTCAAGCACATTCAACACATTAATGGCGACCGTTACTCATCGGTCTTAAACGCCATTGTTTACTTATAAATATCTAAATTAAAGTTTTTTTTTTTGATAAAAAAACTAAATTAAAATAGATAAATGTGTACAGGTAAAATTATATGAAAAGTTGAAACTACCTAAGATGAATGTATAACCACTTGTAGATGTGTGTTTTTTGAAGACTAAAAGTATACACAATTGCCTTGCAAATCATCAAATTTGGTGGCTTTACAAAACAAATATTTCATATTGCAAAAAACTTTACATGAACTCCTCTTTTATGACAACCTTTTTTTTTTGCCGAAACAACTTAAGAATATTAAGACTTAAGTTAACACATGTGGTAGTTGTAAAACACGTCAGTGATATGAAATATAGAAAGGTTTAAATATTTAAAAAACATTTTTAGTAGATTGTAATATAAAACATTTTTTTCTCAATATTTTATGTAACTTTTCCCATAAGATCAATATTGTTGGCATCCTAAAAAGATGATACATAATATATGGGCCTAGACACATTCAAAGGGTGCTATCTAAATTATATGACCCTTTATCACACAAATATATTGATTCCCCTAATGTATGGTAAAGGAAGGCATGTTTGTGTCTAGCCATTTTCTTGATTTGTGCTGCATAATTTAATAGTATGGAGGATGTGACTGGTTTCAAATGTTGAATAAAATAAGATGAGAGGAAAAAAGAGTAAAAATAAACTATATAGCAGTAAACACCAAATTATCCAAGTTATTCTATGTAATATAATAACATTATATTATTATATAGTACTATATGTATAACGCAGTAGGATAATATTTAATCAAATAGAATATAAAAGATAACAACTTAAAATACAAAACTAAATTGCATCAACCCAAAATAGAATTCTAATTAACACAAAAATTCGTCAACCTAAAGGATTGATGCAATGAAAATAAAATATAAAAAAAAAATCAGACAAAAAATGAAAAACAAATTGAGAGAGAGAGAGAGAGAGAGAGAGAGAGAGAGAGAGAGAGAGAGAGAGAGAGAGAGAGAA
>NW_027069495.1:701211-713540 GCF_002906115.3 Quercus suber | reverse complement strand
TTGTTGTCACTATTTATAAGATTTTTATCACAATTTGTGAAATGTAAATAATTCTTTTCATCCTAAAATGTGTTTCTTTGTTAAGATTTGCAGCCAAAAATGGTCATAACCAATTGAAAATGGTCCGCTGTGTAGTTCTTTGAAGTAAAATCAACAGAATAGTGTGCAATTTAATCCCCCATTTTAGTGTTCATCTCGTCTCACTCAATCAGAAAAAATCTTCTCATTTCCTTATCTACCCATACAAGCATTTTCACTGATAAATACAAAAAAAAAAAAAAAAAAAAAAAAAATAAAAAAAAAAAAACACAAAAAAAGAAAAACAAAGAGAGAGAGAGAGAGAGAGAGAGAGAGAGAGAGAGAGAGAGAGAGAGAGAGAGGTAACCTTTCTTGTGTAGAAAATTATGCATAGAATGATAAGAGAAATGCTAAATTTATAGTAAGATGTTGAGAATAAGAAGAGTCAAAATAAAGGAAAACAAAAAGGTAGAGAAAGAATGATATTAAGGAAGAAAGTAGAGGGGAGATGAAGAGGTAAAAGGGAGGGAAAGTTTTGGAAAATTAATAATAAAAATAATGGTTAAAAGATATTTAAATTTTTAAATAATGGAGTTTTTAAGTCAACTTAAATGAGAAAATGTTTAAAAAATACATATAACAAAAATTGGAAATAAAAAATGATGATGTGGCTGATGATGTGTCTCAATGTGAGCGTAGCAACATTAAACGTTACGCTTTAGCTTTTAGTAATATATAGATATAGATTGATGTAGTCAGACAACCAATTTTTCAAATTATACAGTAAAATACCTATATTTATTTATTTATTTTTTAACTCGAATATCGTGCTCTTTGCATATTTTGTTAATTTTTTTCTTTGAAAGTTTTGCGCAAAACTCAACAGTTTCACTTAAAAATATGTATAGAACTTGAGTTCCAATTAAAACTAAACATCAACAATGTCGAGTTTCAAAAGAGTGGTATTTTACTAGATAATTAAAAAAAAAGAGGTTGTTTAGCTACATAATTTAAAAATTAACAAAATTTCCATATGGTGGTCCCGGGAACCTCTCTTCAATGAGCAGTATCACACTATCACTACATGATTGTGTGTTTCCAAAGAAGTTCTATGATGATACATGACTGCAGATACATCATGGTCTGTCATCTGTGAAAGTTACCAGCTTTCCTTGAACAATTACGGTTTTCCATTTATTAATCTTAATCCGTACCCCATGGAGCTGCATAGCTCATTTGAACAAATCAATGCAATTATCAATTGTTTATTTTGACTTGCAAAGGTCCAAATTATTCAAGGTTTGGTATCAGCATCCATTGCATCAGAATTCATGGCAGAAAAATCAGCAACAAGACTGAGTCATGAATTCAATCATGTGTAATCCAATTTCATCACATGCCATATTTACTTTCAGACTATAGATTGCATTGAGGAATGTTTTATTTATTTATTTATTAGAAAATTTTTGGAAAATTTTTGTGTCACAACTTACTTTTGTCCTATTTTTGAGGTGATTGATTGTAAATGATAGATAAAAGTGGGAGGTCCACATGAAAATGATAGACAATTATTCACAGTTGATAAGAGTTGTAACAAAAAATTATGGCACAAAAGTTGTGATCCTAGAGAAATTCTTTATTTAATAGCGTTGCATGTCAAATTAAGTAATTTCACCCAAGCATTTTGTTAGATACATAGGATAAAATAAAATTAACAGAATGTGCTAATGACATAAATGATAATGTTTTTAATAGTTTAGGGGGGAAAACTAATGATAGTTGAAGGATGAAAATTGAACTTCATGTCAATTTTAAAGCTAAAAACAATATTTTGTTAAAAATAATCTCTACAATGTATGCAAATATGCAATACATTTTTCCTTCACATTATAAAGTAAAATTATTATCAAAATATACTTTGCTCATTCATTTTACATTTTAATTTCTAAATAGAATTTCTTATTTCCAGTGAGTTAGTAATAAAAGGAGCCAGATTTTGGTTCAATGGCAAGTGTTATTAGCCTAATTGATACATTGTGGGTTCTAGCACGAGAATTAATTTTTCTAAAATTGAGGATACGGCTGTCTACCAATCACCTTTCTTAAGCCTCACAAAAGTGAGAACCTCGAGTATTGAATATGTCATTTTCATGGCATTGGTTACTACAAGAAATTCTATTAGGGGTAGATGCTTTCTTCTGGGGCAAGGCCTCAGTATAAACGTTTGGGATGATCCTTGGATCCTGTGGCTACAAGAATCCTATTCCTACTTCCCTTACACAAGACAACGTGATTTGGTCGGGGAGAGATCTCCACTCTTTTTTGTCAGGTCCGCATAATGTTGGGCTGATAAAGAGCACAGATTCAATAATTCTCATACCTCCTTTTGGAAATCTTTATGGTAAAGCATATTCCATGGATGGTTAAAAATGTTGATGCTTTTTTTACCGCTAAAAGCAAGATTAGTGAAAAGATTGGGAGGAAAGAAGACACAGCAGCACATGGTATCTATTGGGTAGAAAGGCAGAATTGAGGTTCACTTGTTTTTAAGTTGTGATGTTCTTCTCCAAAAAAAGAAAAAGGAAACAATGATGTGGTAAGATTAGTGTGGTTTAGATCAGTTTTGAGAGACAAACAAGGTTAGTGTAGACTTAAGTCTTGTTCTGATTAAGGCTTTTGAATCCTAGATAGTGAGTTATTGCAAGGAGGGCTTTCCAAAGATCAAACTCTTCTTATTGTAGCTGTGACCATGAACATGATTTTGAAATTAAGAAATAAAGTGATTCTAACAAGTAAGCCTCTCAATCTTGATGGTTTGAATCAATAAATTCATTTGGACTATCAGAGATTCGAAGCAAGACCCCTAAACCCCAACTTTGCATGCAAATTTCGGGACAAGTCTAGTGGGAAAGATCACCTTGCTCTTGGTGGAAAGCAAATGTTGATGCTTCTTGTTAGATGGTAAAGTACATGTTGCAAAAATGGAGATGAATTATGCAGGTGAATTCTTGAAAGCATTGGGTGAAAGAATCTCATTTGTCTCTGCTCTAGTCAATATTCAACTCAATAACAGAAAACCTCTTGTAATGCTTCTATAATTCTAAGATAAAGTTATTGATCTGCCAAAAGTTGAAGAAATGATTTTAAGAATGAGAGAAACTATAGTAACCTATTAATTTTGTTGAATCATAATTTACACTCACACCTTAATCTGCTTGCTAAATAGTCATATGTCTGTTTTACTTTCTTATGCCAGTCGTTTCTTTGCAACTTCAATAGGTGTTCCTAATACATTTCACAATATATATATATATATATATAAAGTGATAAATTGACTTTCTAATTAAAGTTTTTTATGGCGCAGCTTGAAGCTGCCCTTCACTGTGTTATAAAATTTTTAGATTTATGCCACCCATATCGTATGTCCTTATATATTCCATTGGTCTGTTAATGCCTTTAGAATTGTTTTTTTGGCTTTGGAAGTCATGGCCTTAGTTGGGCTCTCTGAATAACATATTGTGGCAATTGAAACTGTTGTGTTCAAGCTATGAATTCATGGACCATTGGAAAACACCTTAACTACTTCAAACTTTGTTACAGAAAAAATGAATAACTGAATTTCTGATATGTTGATTGGATCTCAAGTGTGGCTGTTTCTAAATAACTGGGTTGACTACAAGAACCGCACACACACATTCGTTAACATCTACAATAAAGCCATCCTCTGATTTACCACCCCACCCCCACCACCCCCCCCTCCCCCCCACCCTCTTTTCTGGCAAGCTACTATTTTTGTCCCTAGATATATTAAGAGTACAATTCCGTCCATCAACTTTTAATTGTTTCAATTTAGTTCCAACATTTTGAAAATGGTTGCATGTTGCACTTGCTCCCACTTCCCTTATAGAAATTGATTGATTTCTGTGAAATTCTTTTCAAATTGAGTGAAGGGGGAAAACATTAGTACAACTTCCTGTAGTTAGTGTTGACAAGAAGTGGGAACAAGGCAACATTGAACTTCGTTAGAACTTTAGCAACTAAATTGACACAATCAGTAGTTTATCGTTGAAATTGAATGTTCTCACATGGTTCAGGACCAGTATAGTTTGTTTGGCCTATTTAATATATTTTTTCCCCTTCACATTATTCTTCTTTTTCTGCTTTACTTGTTCTTTCAAGTAGCTTCCAAAATGTATGTGAGCTTCTGTGTGCATGATTATGCCAACTCCTCTCACCATTTGGTGCCACCCTTGGACATCGGTGCACTCTTCCACCCCAAATTCATTAATCCCTTTCAATAGTTTAAATCAAATAGCCTTTGTACATTGACATCTATCATATCTATATCTTTGGGTTCAATTTGTCATGTCGGCTTGTATTTTATTCCCGAGGGCCAAATCATGCTTGTCCCTTTTTTTTTTTGCTTACTAGTTTTTCTGTGGATAGGCTCTTAGGAATCTGCTTTGAATAATAAGTTATCCTCTTGTGAAGAGAAGATTGCTTTTTTAATTGTATCACAGATCCAAAAAGAAGAATTTTGGAATTATATGCTGTAGGACTTTTCTAACTAATTGATGTGGTGTTTCAGCTTGGTGCACTGTCATTTGACGCTTCTGGAATGATGTTTGGATCACAAGCAATGAGGGAATATGTGTTGGGTCCCAAATAATATTATTATAAATATTAGCAATCTAAAATAACAACTACACACAAAAACACAAAATATACGTGGAAAACACTTTCTCTTTGAAGGAAAAACCACGGGACAAATTTCGAATAATTTCACTATTATCAAATCAATTACAAATGTTCTTGTGTATGTCTTATGGCTAAAGAAAAATCTCTTTTGTTTTTCTTTGCTCTCACACACACACTAAGGGGTTGTTTGGTTTTTGTGTTTTCATCGCTCATAACTCTGTTTCTATTACTCATAACTCAAAAATGGTGGGACCCATGGCTAAGAAGTATGTTTGGTTTTTGTTTCCAGTTTTTGTTTCCATCCCTCAATTCCCTGATTTTTTAGTGATAAGTTATGGAAACTTGAACGGTTTTAGACCCCTTAACACACACCCAGATTGAGTAGCCTAATTAAATAGCTAAGTTGTTACTTAGTCAAATTAAGCAATTCTAGGTTAAAACAATCAAACAATCATATCAAGAATATATAGCAGCGGAATAATAAATAACACAAGATATGATCACCCAGGAAAATCAAACCGATAAAAAACCTAGGGAGGATTTTACCCACCAATCCTCAAGGCAAAACTAAATTCACTATGAAAGAATTAAAGTTCATACAAAAGGACTTACAAGCTCCCCGCTCGACTTCCTAATGCTACCTACCAGTAGAACTTACTGACACGATCCCGTGCAAGCTCCGAATCCACAGACTCCTTCTTTCTTGAATTCTTCAATCAGCTACAAACACCCACGCTTGATATTCTTTAAATTTTAATGCTAGCAACCTAGTTAATCATCAAGATGTTGAAGTAATCTCTATATTGAAAACCCTAAGCTTTGTGTAAAGGAAAACTCCTCTAGATCTCACAAGAGATATACACAAAACAGCAATGTATGAGCAACATTACAACTGGAGCAACTCTAAAAACGTGGTTAGGGTTTTGCCTTATATACCTAGGGCAAAAACATAAAACCCTAAACGTTTAATGAGTTAGGGCTGAGTTGGAAAAACTGCAGAAAACGCAATCTGGTCGACTTTCGATCGATCGAGTCTATTCTTCGATCGATCGAGCCAGACCGAAATGCCCTAATGCATCTACAGTCTCTCGATTCCAACTTTACAATAATTAATCAACTTTGAGCAAGTTTAAACAAGACTAAACATATTGTTTTGATCATAGTTTGCCAATATTACAAATTAGAGTTCTAAATACATAAAATCCTAAACCTTTAGAACCTAACAAAACTGAAAACACATTTTAGGTGTTTTCAGTTTTCAAAACTCAGTTCCCAATGGCATTTAGGTAATTAAATACACACTAAGGGACCCACTAGTCAGAGTGTAACGCCCCAAAACCATAAGCAATAAAAGTTTATTTAATCTGAATAATCCATAAAAAAAAAATTAAATAAAAGAGACCTGCAACCTAAAAAAAAACTCATCATAAATGTCAGAGCTTTAATCCATCAAAAACAAAACACCCTCAAAATAATTCTCCAATACAATGTTTAATGCTATAAAAATAATAATAAAATCCTCAATTTTACAAATAATTCGTAATTGTTGTTTTCCAAGAATCTTTACTCCAATAATCCCTCTAATGTATCTGTAAGGGGAAATAGAAGGAGGGTGAGATAACTCAATAGGTAGAATTCACTAACATTGGGGTATGAGAACAAACCTTTCAAATAAATAATTCTTACAACAAATTCATAACTTGTAACTCATCAATATTTTATCATTAAATATTTCATATAAAAGAAAATATCTTTTTATTGTGAGCCATCATAATACATATATCAATACCATCATATAAACAATTTTCTAGACTTTTCTCGTGATCAACGTTTACACCCCGTTGACAGGGTTGTGTTGTCTCCTTTTAGGACTAGAACCTCTTTTACATCCCTTTTCTTAAGGATGGCTCATTTGGAATCTAAAGGTGCACTCCCTTGTTAAGGAGCTTCCTTTTTGGATCCTTAATAATATACTCCCTTGCTAAGAAGCTATTAAATGTGCACTGTCCCCTTTTCTAGGACTGTCCCTTGCTAAGGACTAACTACAGTATGATTGTCCCTTACTAAGGACTAAATACAATACTGAGTTTTTAATCACGACTTGCCATAGGTTTTCAAAACACATTTCAATATGCTCACAAAAATAATCCATTCATAATTCTCAAAATATAAATATATATTCACACATACAAGTTTTAATAAATTTAGGTTGTCCCACAAGTTTTTCATAAAATGAATAGTTAATGTGCACATCAAACATTTATAAAATATCAATTTATATATAGAATATCAACATATTTCTTTGATATAGAATAGTTTAATAATCAACATTATTTTGGAAAAACCCCAAAAATTAGTAAACACCATTTACCTCTTAGTTGCAAAAATATGAAACCAACCTCCCTTGAATCACAACAAATCAGTAGGATTAGAACCTAGCAACACCAAAGATAAGTCCATTAATACACAATTTACCACTTAAAATCAATTTTTTACACTTAAACAATTTTATCCTAGACAATAATGATGTATCCAAAATCCTCTATTTATTCACTTAACTATCCAATACACTTTCAGCTTTGATTAGATTTTTGGACTTAAAAATACTGCTGCCTAATATGATTTTTCCATTGATATAATCATGGATATTGTTAGGACATATGTGGTTCACTTGTTAAAAACATATGTCAATATATTTTATGTAGTTGGCTAATCTTTTGACAAAACGCACTTTACTTGTAATTGGGTAGATCTAGGATGTGTTTAATACTTCAAGAAACTTTATTTCAAGATCAAGTGTTAAAGTCATCAAGCCTGTCCAAGAAAAACAAGCTGAAGTGCAAATTCATTAAATCTCGACACCTTCTCGATATCTCCTCGACACCTGGCTATCTATCGAGATCTTCAGCTGATGCTTATCGCAATCTCGATAGCTTTTCGATAGCTGGTCGATCGATTGAGAAAGTTTCTGTCCCCTCGACACCTCCTTGATAGCTACTATCTGTCAAGATTCATTAAATCTCGACACCTGCTCAACACCTCCTCGATAGCTGCTATCTGTCGAGGTTACAAAAATTCAGATTTCTATTTTTGGGCCAGGCTTATGTATTTGAGTAGGGTTTCTTTTCTCACAACCCTAGACCTATATAAGGCTTATTTTAGAGGCCGTCACATAAGAGAATACAAGGAGAATATATACAATAGGTGATCGATGCCTTATTCTCTCTAAAAGAAGCTACTGTGTCTTTGCGCCTTAGGGTTTTGTAATCAAGTACTTCTTGATCTTCATTGTTGATGAAGTGAAGAACTTTGCAGCTAACATTCTTCTTCCTTAAGTTGGTGAGTGAGTCACGTATTGGGATTCGTGCAAAAGAGTTTGTCACGTATTGGGATCCGTGCAACATCAAAGGGTGGCGTTCATATATTGAAGAGTTTAGAGGTTCTGAAGCAGTAGAAAGTTTCTGCTGTGAGTTCATCTACGGGGATTGTAGAGTCTAGGGACAAAGGTTTTGTACTAGATCTGAAACTTCTCTTTACTATAGTGGATTACTTTTTGGGAAGGTTTCCCCCCAGGTTTTTTACTGTGAAACTGATTGGTTTCATTGATTTTCTTGGGTCATCATATCTTGTCTTCTTTATTTTTTCGCTGCATGATTTTGACATGATATTGATATTTGTTTGTTTTAACAAGTTTTATTAATAATAAATCTAATTAACAACTTGAGTTTAAAACTTGTTAATTCTATCAACTGGGGTCTAAATTTCCCAACAAGTGGTATCAGAGCGGGTTCACTCTGATTGGATTAATTTCTTGAGTGTGATCCATTGACCTCTATTGTCATGGATAGAGGATAATCTTTATTTATACCTCCTTTATTTGATGGAACTAATTATGCGTATTGAAAAGTTCGTATGAAAGTTTTTTTTGCAGGCTGTAGGTGAACAGGTATGGCAAGCTGTTGAAGTTAGCTGGATTAAGCCAAAGGAAGCGTCGATGGATTGGGATGATGCAACAATCATTGCGGAAAATTTCAATAGTAGGGCCTTAAATGCTTTGTTCTGTGGAGTGATCGATGAGAAATTCAAGAAAATATCATTTACGGAAGTTGCCAAGGAAGCATGGACCATTCTTGAGACCACCTATGAAGGTACTAAGGCAGTTAAGACTGTGAAGCTTCAAAGACTCACTAGTAGTTTTGAAGAAATAAGGATGGAGGAGGATGAGAGCTTTGATGAGTTCTATGCTAAACTCATGAATATTGTGAATTCTGCTTTTAACCTTGGAGAATTTATAGTAGAATCCAAAATTATTAGGAAAATCCTTAGGTCCTTACTTGAAAGATTCCATGCCAAGATCACTAACATTGAAGAAGTCAAGGACATTGATTAAATTCCTTTGACTGAACTTGTAGGTGTAAAGTTGTGATTTACAACTATGTGTTTTGTTGGCTTTTATTCCGTGCCAAATTTGATTGTAATTACTATCAATTGTTTATACCCTGTATTTGTTGTGGGAATTGTTGTAAGGGGTGTGTGATAGAGAGTGTGTGAAGACTCAAGCAATTTGGAAGCTGATGGAATCTCGCGGGTATCTCGCGACTAAGCTTCCCGTGAAGTGAAGCATGTGCCCTGCACATGCTACAATGCGAAGAGTCATGACAGATGGAGACAGTTGTCTCTCGCGAGTATCTCGCGGGTAAGGCCTTCCCGCGAGACACCCGCGAGACATGCTGTTCTGCCAGCCTGTACTGACTGACTCACACATTTTGCACCTATCCTATATAAACCCCCATTACCCACAAATGTTAAAGAGGGCTTCAGAGAGAAAAACCCTAGCCAACACATTTGTAATTAGAGATTGTCATCCCCACCTTTCTCTATACACTTGCTTATGGTATATCCTCAACCCTTCCCTCTCCATTTCCACACCATTGAGAGGTTGATAGCCCAAACACTTACCACACCTTTTGAGAGTATTGTGTGACGTTTTGGTGCTGTTGGGAAGCATTGGAAGAAGTCTGGAATGGCAGATGCAACATGGAGCTTGTTGCGGGATCCGGATAACTAAGACAAGACACGGTTCCGAGAAGCCTTGTTGGAGTAGGAGCTTGGAGGGCTTAGGTACATCGGGTAGATTAGGCTTGGAGGGTCTCTTGCTTACTCATGTATCCCAACTGATTGTTTAGTGGATTGATTTCCGCTTGGAGGGCGGCGGAAAGGTTTTTCGCCGAGTTCTTCAGTTTCCTCTTCGAAAACACGTCTTGGTGTTTTCTATGTTTGCATCTCTCTTCCCTACTCTTTTATATTCCATTACACTGCTGTGTTGTTTAGTTTATGGATTAGAGTAGCTATATTCTGCCTCTCATCTCTCTTCTCTCTGCCTCTTGCCCAACGTTTCTTTCATCTCTCAGTGCTCTCCTCTCTCCCATCTCTCGGCAGCGATGGCAACGGTGAAGGTGGCAACATAGCCACAACCACCAAAACCACAACGACCACAACTATAGCTACGAAACCACCATTTTAACCGCAACCCACAATCATAACCAAACTCACAAACAAACAAACAAACCAAAAAAAAAAAAAAAACCAAACCACCACCATAGCCACCATCCCACCACCATAACCACCATCACCACCACTACAGCCACCAAACCCACAAAAAAAAAAAAAAAAAACACCAAACCATCACAATGAAAAGGCAACATCAAGATCAGCAATCTAAGGTTTTCCACAAGCTATCAGCTCTAGTTCTTAAATTCTACGATCTCCACCAATGCCGATCCCATTCTCTAATGAATCTCCAGCATCGATGACCACGACTAGGTCGGCCATGGCTTGGTGTCAAGATGATCGTCGATGGAGGTGGTGGTTGCACAAATAACGCCAACAGGGTTCGCGTCTTTGATGTTAGGGATTTCATTGGCTTTGATGCTTTGTGGATTGGTGACTATCTTCATTAGGTTTTTGTTGATGCTGTAGGTTCTGGGCTTAAAGGTTGATGTTGCATTTTCGAATGAAGGTATGATGTTGGTTTTGGATATGAAGCCGTGTGAAAAAAAAAAAAAAAAAAAAAAGGATCAGACCAAACCCAGCGTGAAAGGGAAAAAGAAAAAGAAGAAGAAGAAGACCCAAACTCACCGAACCTAGTGAGGGGAAAAAAAAAAGGTTGCGGTTAACCTCTATGTAACACCCCATAATTTTATTACTTATTTAATTCTTGTACGTAAATTAAAAAAGATGTCCACAATTAAATGGATTTAATTGATTTGGGCCTAAGATATTAAAAATAATATGAAGCCCAAGTAAGACGGCATAAGTAAATATATGGGTCTTGATCAACTTTAAAAAAAAATAGAGGAAAACCCTAGCCTTTTATCAGAGTTATATGTGTAAATAGGTATATATATAAAAATAGGAGACCTCCTCTCTTTAAGCAGCACCAAACAATCTTTTTGTTTTACTCTTTTCTGCGGCTGTGTAGGAGAATCAGGTCAGCTCTCCTCTTTATTTGGGTTCTTGTATTTATGTGATACCTAGCAAGTATCTATCTAGCTTAAGGACTATTGATATATCACACACCTAGGATGGAGAATTTCTACGTATATGAGTCTTTGTGCTGACTTGCATTTATGTGATACCTAGCAAGTATCTAGGCATACGTTTTGATCTCAACGACCCTCACTTATCCTTATATCATGGGAAAGGATGTCCTACGGTTATTATCATATTAGACTAGGAGTGATGGATATAGCAACATGACAAGAAAGGATGTGAATTGTAGATTGATGAGATTTCCCTTATTCGGCCATTTTGAAGTCTTGAATATCTGTTGGAAAATTTAGACCCAGTTGATAGAATTAACAAGTTTTAAACCCAAGTTGTTAATTAATTTATTATTATAAAACTTGTTAAAAAAACAAAATCAATATCAGTCAAAATCATGCAGGGAAAAATAAAGAAGACAAGATATGATGACAAGAAAACCAATGAAACCAATCAGTTTCACAGTAAAAAACCTGGGGGAAACCTTCCCAAAAGAATCACTATAGTAAAGAGAAGTTTCAGATCTAGTACAAAACCTTTGTCCCTAGACTCTACAATCCCCGTAAATGAACTCAAGCAGAAATCTCCTACGCTTAGAACCTCTAAACTCTTCAATATATGAACGCCACCCTTTGATGTTGCACGGATCCAATACGTGACAACTCTTTGCACGAATCCCATACGTGACTCACTCACCAACTTAAGGAAGAAGAATGTTGGCTGCAAAGTTCTTCACTTCATCAACAATGAAGATAAGAAGACTTGTTACAAAACCCTAAGGGCAAAGACAGTAGCTTCTTTAGAGAGAATAAGGCATGATCACCTATTGATATTTCTCCTTGTATTCTCTTATTGACGGCCTCTAAAATAAGCCTTATATAGGTTTAGGGTTGTGAGAAAAGAAACCCTACTCAAATACATAAGCTGTGCCCAAAAATAGAAATCTGAATTTTGTAACCTCGAAAGATAGCAGCTATCGAGGAGGTGTGAGCAGTGTCGAGATTTAATGAATCTTGACAGATAGAGCTATCAGGAGGTGTCGATGAGGTGTCGAGAACGGTGGTCGAGGA
>NW_027069495.1:643199-699542 GCF_002906115.3 Quercus suber | reverse complement strand
TACACACTATTCTAGATTCTGATAAGCTCTTGAAACATATGAACAAGTAACTCCTGAAACACAATAACAAAATATTATCATTGTATGCAGAAAACTTGAAAAGCATATGGAGCAATAAGCACATGATCAAGCAGAATGAAATAGAAACACTAAATCATGGCAAGATCAAACGAGTAATCACTATACACAAGCAATTACTATGCTCATTCACAAAAGGAATAAACATCCGGATATGCAAGATGATAAGCTCATATGAAGAGTACCATTTGCACATCCAACACTTAACCAATGCAAAATACTTGAAGAATTTGCATCTAGGAACAATCCTACTAGGGCACAAGAGTGTTCATCACTCAACCAATGCATAGAATGTATATGCATCTAGGAACAATCCTACACGGGCACAAGAGTGATGTAGTGAAGTAAATGTATGACATTAAACTTCAATAGCACAAGCATAAAGGCTGCATAAGCAAAGTATTGCAAATACATGGCACAAACCATAAAAGCCTACAAATCATGCAATGAAACAAAACAACCCTTAAAGCTTACAAAAGCAACATAGGTACATGCAAAGAGTGCTAAAAAGCGTAGAGAATATCACAAAAGAAACATCTGAAAATAAATACTTAAATAAAGCATAGTATCAAAGCTTTAAACACAAAACAAGTAAACATAGGAACTGTTGACTTCTTCTCCCCCTATCTCCATACTCCCTATCAATGACATCATCTCCCCTTTTTGTCATGGAATAGCTAGTCATCCCCTTCTAGCTTCCGTTGAATTTCGTCCATCTGAGTTTGGAGAGATGTGAGCTGTGAATCAAGACGTCGGTGGTGAGTGTACATGATAGTCGCAAATCCGGACATCTTTGTACTCATCTCTTGAAGAGCAGTAAAGATATTGTTGATCTGTTCATCATTGATACGAGCTGCAGAACTCAAGGAACCCGATGGT
Source organism: Quercus suber (assembly GCF_002906115.3). Lineage (NCBI taxonomy): Eukaryota > Viridiplantae > Streptophyta > Magnoliopsida > Fagales > Fagaceae > Quercus > Quercus suber. Next base: position 698,585 of record NW_027069495.1, on the reverse strand, counting down.
GCATGAGTTTCTTGCTTGGTGTTCTTCTTGGCATGGCTCATACTAGCATGGAGAGACCGAATGTTGATTGGACTTGGCCTTGGATATGGACGTTCATCATCCAATGGACGGACACCTTTGAGCTTCAAAATCTTTGAAATAAGGCGAGAGAAAGGAAGACAATTCCTTGAAGCAGTGCGGTCAACTGTTTTTGCTAAAATGTGAAAGATATGAGAGCACACATCAATCTCGACATCCGTGATCAGATCGTTCAAAAACAAAGCTCGACCAAGGTTCATATATCCGGTTTGGACAAGGGATAGAGATTGCTACACATGATCATTGAGAGAAGTCGTAGCTCGGAAGAGAGAGATGCCACATTGATTGACTTCTTAGTGGATGAGAATTCCAAATCAGCTCCTAAAGACTGTCTGAGATATTCTTCATCGGGGTTCAGCTCATCATATACCGGCGGTATGGGGAGTATTGGCCGGTTAATGTGTAGAATTTCCGCCAAGTACATTGGTGTGACAGAAAAGCTCTTTCCTCGACCCAACATTTAATCTCATCGCCGATGACACTGGCATTGGCATAGAATTCCTTAACCATGTTCTCGAATGTATCCTCGAAAGTTGACAGCAGATAGTTCCAATCTTTCGTGGCAAACCAAATAGGTATTTGTGTGTCTTTGAGTGATGGCTGGTCAACCCCCTTTCAACTATCAAAGGAGCACCCTGAAAGTGGTTCTTGAAGGATTCAAAAGTAGCATGAGACTTGAACAAGTGAGGATCAAAAGTTCCTGTTGAGCCACGAGTTCGCTTCGGTCTAGGTGAATCAGCATCAGCATCAACATCAATGATCAGTTCTTTCCCTTTGTCGCGGCCTCCTTTCACAGCTGAAGTCTTGAATGGAGACATCTGTGCAACATAGTACACACAACACACAGGAGACAAGAGCACAACCCATAGACCACAGAACACAGAACTTGATTAGAGTCAAGTTAGGTCAAAGCAGAAGTAACACTGCTGAATGCATAGACACAATGCATGGAACAAAGCAAATGTGCATGTGTATGTATGTGTGAGCAAGTGCAAGGTGCATGAGACACACTACCAATGACCAAATTGAGTGAAATAAGGTCAAACATGTGAAAGTCCATGGATTGAAATCACTTGATTCCGAATTAGCACAAAAATGTCACTCAGACATTTTGACAAACACCTAGCATGCACAACATCAAATAAGACATGAGCAATGCATGAACATGGAAAATCTACCCTCAATACAAGATAAAATGCCACAAGGTGCCAACACAGAAGCAGAAACAACCAATGGGACACAGCCCAATCAAAAATATGAGAAAAATTCACCCAATTTTGAAAACCAGCCCAAAGTTTCGAAAATCCCCAATTTTGAAAACCCTAACAAAAATTCTGCATAATCTAAGCGAAAACTTAAAAGAAATGGTTAACAAACATACCTTGAAGAAGAAAATGCAGAAAAAATGCGTGGATTGAAGGGAAATGAATGGAATAATTTCGGGGCTTATTCACCATCCGTTGCTCACTCACATTCTTCTTCTCAGCCTTAACATTCTCAAGAATGGGCTCTTCTACAATAGGCTCTATGGCCTTTACAAATTTCACTTCTTTGGTGGCTTTGGCTGATGAGCTGCTTCCTCCGGTGTATCCTAACCCGGACTTGTTTGAAAAAGGTTTTTGAGATGAGATAACATCATCTAACTTCTGGGAGGAGACTCTTTCTATCTTGGCATGAGCTTGCACTACCTCTTGCTCAAAAACCTCACCTCCGTATAGGCTTCAGACAACTCGCCATTTAGTGTCTCAATCTCGCACTTAGCCTCTTTATATCTGATCAAGAGACTTCTATAATCTTCCTTAGCTTTCTTCATTTTCCTTACAGCCGCCTTGGCTACTCTGGTATACTCTCCTGACTTCTCAAGTAATAAGGAGTAATTTTCTTAAAGATTAGCTGTATTCTCTTCTTCTTCTTCAGCATCTGATTCTTCCACATTCCCAATGGACTCTGAATCAGAATGCTCACCAAGCTCCTTCACAAGTGCACCCAAATCATCCGATGACTCCACATAAGCAATGGTCATGAATGCGGAGTAGTTTCCCTCTCCGTCACAACTCTCTTCCGAGTCAGAATCAGAGGAGTCTGAATCACTGAGTGTCGTGGCATAAGCTTTGCCTTTTCCCCTCAGAAAATTTGGACACTCCTTCTTTAGATGTCCATGGCCATTGCACTCATAGCATATAATTTCTGAAGAAGGTTGAAACTCCCTCCCTTCTTTCTTTGTAAACTCTTTCCTATCACCTCTTGAAGATGAAAATTTTCCTCTGTTGAATGGTTTCCCACTGTTCTTCATCTTCAGAAATTTGCGGAAGTTTTTCACAAGAAATGCTACCTCCTTCTCCACCCCATCTTCTTCGGAGGAATCACCCATCCTTTCGGTGATGGTTTTAAGAGCAAGTGATTTACTCATCTTATGGGAAGGCAGTCCCATCTGATATGTTTGGAGAGACCCAACTAATTCTTGAATCTTAATCTCATCCAAATCCTTGCTTTCCTCTATGGCTGTAACTTTTGCTCTAAAACTTTCAGGCAAGGACCTCAATACTTTTCTCACCACCTTAGCATCTTCAATCTTCTCCCAAGATTGAGTTTAGCAATTACAATTTCATTGAGCTTCCCATAGAATGAATCAAATGGTTCATCATCACCCATCTTGAGCTCTTCAAATTTGGTGGTAAGCATCTGAAGCTTTGTGTCCTTAACTTTCTTTGTACCCTCATAAGTGGTCTCCAAAATCTCCCAAGCTTCCTTAGCAACTGTCATATGAGAGATCCTGTGGAATTCATCAGGTGACACAGCACAGAATATAGCGTTTAAAGCTTTACTATTTGCATTGGCTGCTGCGAGAGCTGCCTTATCCCAATTTGCCTTAGGTGCTTCCGGCTTAGTCCAGCCTAGCTCTACCGCATCCCAAACGGTATCTTCTATAGAGCATAAAAATGCTCTCATTCTGACTTTCCAGAATGCGTAATTGTTCCCATCAAAAAATGGTGGAACATTGAGCGATTGAGATCGGTCCATCTCAAATAGGGTCAAGGATCACACTAAGGTATTTAAACCAAGCAAGTGTACCCGCTCTAATACCAATTGAAAGCTCGAAAACGTGTTGAAAAACACAAGAGTTGTTTAGACCCCCGATTAAAATTACGGCTCGATAGATTTTACACAACTTTAATATAAATGCGAAATAGTGTAAAAGCGAGTGGATGAACAGAAAGATGAGAGTAAAGGGAAAAAAGGAAAAAAAAAAAAGGAGAGAGAAAAGGAAATGACATTGGATCAGTGTGTGGGTCCCTTTTTTTTTTTTTTTTAGTTTTTTGGTTGAAAACATGACTGAGTGATGGTGCCAAACGGGTGGGGAGTAAGGAGTTGAGGTATTTTAAGTGATAGGTGATAAGTGATGAGTGATGAGTAACAAAAATTGAGTGAGGAGTGATGAGTAATGAAAAAAAAAAAAACCAAACAACCCCTAAGGGACTATTTGGATTTTCAATTTCCATCACCCATAACTCAAAATTGGTGGGTTCCACAACTGAGTAATGTGTTTGGATGTGTTTCCAGTTTCTGTTTCCATAACTCAATTCTCTAATTTTTGAGTGATGAGTTACAGAAACTGAAAAATGTGTTTTCAAGTTATGGAAACAAAGTTATAGTGGCAATATGGTAATTTCATTCCACCTATAGGACCCATAGATTTGGATTGTCATGTCATGCCAGCTTGCACCTAACGGCTCTCTCTTTCTCAGACTTTCCTTTTTTTTTTTTAGTTTTCTTTCTTTCAATTCTCCTCACCTCTTCATTCTTCATTTTTTCTTAAACATAGAGCCTCCATTTCTTCATTCTTTCTTTCATTTTTTCTGACTCTAGCGAAAAAAACTTTTCAATTCAAACAATACCCACAAACAATACCCACACACACCTTCAGCCCACATGCTATCGAGCAGCCCCACCTCAGCCAACCCGCGCTGGCCCGAGCTTAGACTGACGAACATGACACCTAGAAAACCTAGCAAACCCAGATTTTTTCAAGTCTTAGAAAACCCAGATTTAGCACCAAATAGAAACAAACAAAACCCACTAAAATTAAACTTTGAAAGCTAAACATATGAAGTCAAACCCACTTGAATTCAATCAAGATTAACTCAAAATTTAACATCAAAATCCAAAATCCCCTTAAGGAAATCCAAAATTCAAAATCCATACAAATCACTAATAATAGAAAGAAAAACGAAAATTTTGTGACAGAGCTCTTGAGGTGGACTTAAGTTTTGTTTCCCTTCTCTTTTTCTTCAGGTCAGAGCACATTTCCATGATCACAGATTTGTGCCGTCGTGGCACGATAGAGGAGATCTTGCGACATTGGGTGACGATGCCCACAAGGTAGGCGGCACTAGGTGTCGGTGAAGATCGGCGTCGCAGGTCCAGACCTTGATTTCCGTGGTTGGGTTCATGGAGGGGATTGGGAGAATAACAAGGGGAAAAATGAAGAGGAGAGGCAAAGAAAAATGAAAGGGAGAGGCAGATAAAGATGAGAGGTAGAGAAAGATGAGAGTCAGGGAAAAAAGAAAAAAAAGGAAAGAGAAAAGTCTTATGACATTGGGTTAGTGTGTGGGTCCTAGTTTTTTTAGTTTTTTGGTTGAAAACATAACTGAGTGATGGGTGCCAAACATGTAGGGTTTAGGGAATTGAGGTAATTTAAGTGTTAAGTGATGAGTGATGAGTGATGAAAATTGATTAAGGAGTGATGAGTGATGGTTTTTAAAATTAAAAAAAAAAACCAAATAGCCCTTAATTATCTCTTTCAAAGGCGACAACACTTTGCTCTCTCCTCCTCAGCTATCTTCTCGAAGGCGGGAACCCTTTGCTCTCCCCTCCTTGACTATCTCCTTGAAGGCGGCAATACCTTGCACTCTCCTTCCTCTTGCATTCCTCTCAAGCGGAAATCCTTTTTCTCTCTCTTGGTTTCACACTCTATTTTCCCTCTCCCCATAGAGAGGACCCTTGGGCCAAAGTCAAAGCCAAAGCTATCAAATTCTTTGTAGCATTGTCTATTTATAAGAATTTATTGCTATTCCCTTTTGGATTAGGAATACATTACCTCTTTAACAAGGAGTCTATTTCCTCTTGGATTAGGAATACATTACCTCTTAAATAAGGAATAAACTTCCTTCTATACCAAAGAAAACCCAAATTAATTTTTCCTTATTCAACTAGGAAACCTAATTGACTTTCAAAGTCACAATTGGAATTTGAGGCAATTTCTCAACAATCTCCACCTTGACTCAAATTCCATCAATTGTCCTCAACTATCTTCTTTCTTCTTAGGATAGCTCCACCTTAATCAAGTAGTCCTCTTTTCCTCTTGGAATAGCTCCACCTTAATCAAAGCAATCCCTTCTCTTCCATCTTAATTCACACGAAGAGTCATCCACTAAATCAATCAAGCTCTGATACCAACGTTGGTCTTTATTTTCACAGCATTGTGTGCAACTGATTTTGATAGAGTTAATCGAATAACTCCCAATACCTGTCTATCAAGAAGGTTTCATTCTTCATCCTTCATAGTTTTAGGTTTCGTCCCCAAAAGAGGCAGATGCAATTTCTTCCTATAGAGATAATCTTCAATCTGCATCCTCCAATACCCGAAGTCTGTTCCATCAAATTTCTCAATTCCTAAAGACTTGCCTTCTTCTCCGGCTATCACTAGCTTCCACTCTAACTTTAACTCTGATACCATTTGTTGGGTCTCAAATAATATTATCACAAATATTAGCAATCTAAAACAACAATCACACACAGGAACACAAAATTTACGTGGAAAACCCTTTTTCATTGAAGGGAAAAACTACATGACAAACTCTAAATAATTTCACTATTATCAAATCAATTACAATAATTCTTGTATATGTCTCATGGCTAAAGAAAAATCTCTTTTATTTTTCTTTTCTCTCACACACACACTAATTATCTCTTTCAAAGGCAGCAACACTTTGCTCTCTCCTCCTTGGCTATCTTCTCGAAGGCGGCAGCCCTTTCCTCTCCCCTCCTTGGCTATCTTCTTGAAGGCGGCAATACCTTGCACTCTCCTACCTCTTGTGTCCCTCCCAAGCGAAAATCCATTTTCTCTTTCTTGGTTTCATGCTATATTTTCCCTCTCCCCATAGAGAGGACCCTTGGGCCAAAGCCAAAGCCAAAGCCAAAACCATTAAATTCTTTGTAGCATTGTCTATTTATAAGACTCTTTTGCTATTCTCTCTTGAATTAGGAATACATTACTTCTTTAACAAGGAATCGACTTTATTCCATACCAAGGAATAGTCTTTTCTTCTATAACAAGGAAACCCAAATTAATTTTTCCTTATTCAACTAGGAAACCTCATTGACTTTCCAAGTCACAATTGGAATTTGAGGCAATTTCCCATATGCTCAAAGCTCACAACCTAAATAATTGCATATGCAGCTTGGTGGTAGTTTTGAAAGAGCAACATAATCTCGCTCATGTAAGAAGATTAGAGAAGAATTAGTACCTAATCATTTATAATCAAAGGGCAGCTGTGCTGTATGTTTCTCCATGTTTGATGCTGAAGTGTGTTTCCTAGTCTCTTTTAATGTCCTAAAATTTTAATTCGAAATAATATGTAGAAAATGCATTAATCTTTTTATGTATCATCTTAATTAATACACTTTAGTTAATTGTATTAGTAGGCAGACAGAATCTCCTAGGTTGAACTAGTTCTTAAGCCGTGTAAGCAAAAGACTGCTTTTTGGAACTTAGTTACAAATTCTGATTCATTGTTACAGTATGTTACTAATTGATACAATTTGTTTCTCAAAAAAAATTGATACAATTTCATGCCAAACTGTGTAATGAGAGAATTTTTCTTTCCAAAGTTTCTTTTTCGTTGTTAAATATGTTACTGATTGGTACAAATTCACGTTTCAATAATGGAAATGAAATTTTTTTTTTGAGAGAAGCCATTAAAGCTAATTTGAATAATTACTTAAAATGAAACCAAATGGAAAATTGCTGTCATTGTATGTGGGGTTTGATAAAGGACACTTTTAGATTATTGTATCCAAATTCAAAGCAGAGGTATATTCTTCAAGGTTTATTTATTTATTTATTTATTTTAAAAATTTATTTATTTATTTATTATTATTATTATTTTTAACAGTGAGGGAGATTCAGTTGTGTTATTTAGAACTCAATACTTTAACTCACAGGTGAAAACATTTATCATAAAATTCATCTATAAAGATAACAACATAGGTATCATAAAATCAATCAATAAAAACAACAAAGTTTTTATAAATCAATCAATAATAAAAACAACATACACAGATAACCTGAATGACACAGCCCAACAAAAGGGAGGCAGTTAATCTCAACAGTATTATTACACAATCTACAAATCAAAGGCACCTTATCAGGAAGGCCATGGCTTAAGAACCAAATTTAGATTTTATGCTATTGACAATAGCGTCGTCTACTTGGAACGCCTGAGTTAATACTTCATTAGGCATTGGGGGTTGTGAACCAAAGAGAGTTGTTGAGAGAATCACAACCCCTGGCATGTGACTATTGAAAGAAGTGAAGACAGTACCTTTCCCTTTTCCAACATTCTTTTGGAAGTGTACAAGTCCCCTAGGAATGACAAAGATCTCTCCAGGAGTCAAAACCTTAGAGTAATACACATTGGAAGTTGTCACAAACCCCACAAGTATCCTCCCTTTAATGACCAAACCCATCTCAGTTGCACGAGGGTGAGAGTGTGGTGGATTAAGTCCTCCAGGGCCAAAGTCTACACGGTTCATTGCAATCCCAAGAGTGTTGAGAGCAGGAAATGAAAGGACATTTGCAGGAGTGACACTGAGGTTTAAGTTTGATATGTTAGTGATACCCTCTTTGCTCAGATCAAAGAAAAAATCACTTGCACTAACTTTTGAGGCAGGTATGCAAGGAAATCCGTTGATTGATATGGATGCATTCAAATCTGCAACACAAAAGTCCTGTAACGAATCGGGGTCAGCCGATAGGGAAGGCACCGGGAGAAGCAGTAACATTAGAAGGCAAGATAACAGGTAGAGGGGTGAGTTTGATGATTTCATCATGGCTGCTAGAGACTCCTGTCTTTTAGAGAGTACAAGATTGTAAAAGATGAGTTTTTGGTTGGTTTTGTGGTTGAAGAATGAAGATCGTGGTTCTATATATAACTCTCTTTCTATGTGAAAACCCCAATGATTTCTTAGTTTTGCTGATGCTGAGACATAGGTAGTGACACAAGCAGCAACATAAGTCCACTGAAGATGGCGTGCTGCAGTGGTCAAATTATCTTTTAAATTTTGTATTAGCAAATCGTGTCCCTCTTTGAAACTGTCAAAGGATCAATTAGCTTTGATAGAGATAGCAAAATGGAAAGTCTTAGTTATTTTCTAAAGCTTTTTCATGGTCTAGAATATATGTCTATTTTTGACAGTGTCAGATGAATAAAACAATAATTTAAAAGAGACCCTTCTGAACTAATCTTGAAGTAGATGGCTGTATAGGAACAATTCAATAACTCAATGGAAAGGGTTTTATTATGACATGAATGTGAATGGGGCCCTGGTTCTTTTGCAGTTTCAATTCATTGATTCCTTCAACCTTGAGCTTCTTTTTAATGAGTAATAACTACATGCGGACAGAGTCATGATTGGACTTGCGCACCAAATATTTTTTTTTTAAAAATATTATTATATATATGAGTAGTAATTTTATTTTATAAAATTACACTTTTGTCATCTTAAAAATATCATTGATTATTTTAATGAGCAGTAACTACATGCATGGACGGAGCCATGGTTGGACTTGGGGGCAATGGCCCCCAAAATATATATATTTTTTAAAATATTATGGGTAAAATATCATTTTCGTCCTTAAACTATCACAAAAGTTCGTTTTTCGTCCCTAAACTTTCAAAAGTTCGTTTTTCGTCCCTAAACTTTCAAAAGTTCGTTTTTCGTCCCTAAACTTTTCCAAATTTATTGATTTTTGTCCCTCTCACATCAGCACACTGTCAAAGCCACGTTAGCACTCCGTTAGACGGAGGGACGAAAATCAATACGTTTGGAAAATTTTAGGGACGAAAATAAAACTTTTGAAAGTTTAGGGACGAAAAACGAACTTTTGTGATAGTTTAGGGACGAAAATGATATTTTACCCAAATATTATTATATATGTGTACTAATTTTAGTAATTTTATTTTATAAAATTACACTTTTGTCCCCTTAAAAATATCATTAATCTATATTATTATATTACTAAAAGCTGAAACGTAGTATTTATTGTTGCTACTTGCTATGCTCCAGTTGAGCCACGTTATCATCCATGTCATCTTTTTATTTTTATTTTTTTTTCCTTTTTTGTTAATTTTATTACTTTTTTTTAAAAGAATGCAAAATATATGATGACTTTACATATTCTCATGACTTTTTTGCATTAAATTATGCTCTCCTCCTATTACTCAAAGCTTCTTTTATATATATATATATATATATAAAACCAACTATCCATTGGATGTTTTCCTATTTTTCAACTTCCTCAAAATTTTTTTTTTTTTTGGATAGATTATGTAGAATCCTTTCCATAATGACTAAGTGCAACCCACTCATCTTCCCCATTTACTCCATTAAACCCAACCAGCTGACTATTCCAATTCTCAATTAATTGTTCTCCTTGGTCTCTCTCTCCATCAAACAAAAGGATAACATCACCCCACTTTTCCACCACCTTATTAAATTCATTTTCACCTCAATTCAGCACTACTCCAATTCTTTTGTTGTGCTGCATATTCTCATGACTTTACATATTCTCATGATTTTTTTTTTCTTGCATTAAATTATGCTCTCCTCCTATTACACAAAGATTCTTAAAAAAAAAAAAAAAAAAAACAAAAAACAAAAAACAAAATACAAAACAAAACAAAACAAAACACCCCAACCATCCATTGGATGTTTTCCTATTTTTCAACTTCCTCTTTTTATTTATTTATTTATTTTTGGGATAGATTATGTAGAGTCCTTTCCATAATGACTTAGTGCAACCCACTCATCTTCCCCATTTACTCCATTAAACACAACCAGCTAACTATTCTAATTCTCAATTAACCGTCCTCCTTGGTCTCTCTTTCCATCAAAGAAAGGGATAACATCACCCCATTTTTCCACCACCTTATTAGATCCATTTTAACCTCAATTCAACACTACTTTAGTTCTTTGATCTCAACTCCTATTCTCTCCTTCTTTATTTATTTTCTTTATATATTGCAGTTGCCCCCTCTCCACTTCTGCAGAAGCTACCGAAACGCCATCGGACTTGGTAATGCTACGGTCTTTTTTTCTCTTCTTCAATCAACTAGGTAACCAATTTTGTCTCTCCTAACTTCTGTCTCATGCTCTTGGTTCCTCCTTTCTCCATCTAATTTAATCTATTGAGAAAACTAGAGAACTAGACAGTGCAAAGGCAAAAGAGACATATTGAAAAAGAGATCAATCTTTAGACCTGATTTTTTGTCAATTATTTTTCTCCTTTTTGACAATAAAAACGTTTTAATTGTCACCCATTTGTTTTTTTATCCCACGTGGAATGTCGATAATTTTTTTTGTTTTTTTTTGTTATTGTTGTATGACATATACTTGATGAAATTTCTCTTAGACGTGTGGTAGCAAGTAATCAATATGGAGAATACTTTTGAACACTACTTCTAAACTTGGCACCCTATTCTCTTTTGAGCTTCAAATGTTTTCGTGGCATGTAATGGTTGGGAGAAGTTTCTTAAGTTTATGTCCATAAATGCCATCTACATATTGCATGAATTACAGCTCCTTATGGTGATGGTTTTGATTTTAATATTTTTGTTTCTGTTGCTTTTGTTTCTATTGGTCACATTTGCATATGCACTCTCTTTTTGTAGGGTTTGACTTACTTTCAATATTTTTTTTAACTGGAAGTCTCATCTTGTTTTAAATACATAATAGTTAGTAATTGCAAGAATAAGATTGAAGGGGAAAAAGACATGCTTTGTTAGCAGTAGAAATAAGATGTTTGACGTGGGTATGTGGGTTTGCAACGTTCGATAGTTGTAAACTATATTTTACACTTTTTGTATAATTTTATAGACATGACTTGAAAAGCTAAAAAACTATAAAAATTTCTAATTATAAAAATAAAAAATGACCAAACTATAAAAGTAAAAAAAAAAAAATTTTTGGTTGTTGTTGGTGAATTGCAAGATTTTATTGAAGGAAAAACAAAAAAAACACGGGGGACAATTGCTAACATCAAAAGAACCAAAAAAAATCTAATTTGAAGCAACCAATGTTCCTTTTAAACTAATTTATAATGTTTTGTTGTTGGAAACAATCAAGCTCAATTAGTTATTGAAACTTACGAATTTTTGTTGGCACTTATTATTATTCCAATTATCCTTATATCTAGCCCCTTGGATTAATTTTTGGGGGTTCAAGACTTCAAGTGACAACCTACCAATAATGACATCCTTTGTGGTATCCCATTATTTACTTAAATATTTCATATATGCAATGCTTATTTCATTTCATTTTTGAATTAATATTTTGTTTTTCATTTTCCCATTTTAGTCTCTTTGCAAGGTTTTGAAATTGCATAACTTCTATTACAACATTTAGCACAAGCTAAAGCACTGCACCACATAAGCTTCTCAATAGCGTTGGTTTCTATGATTAAGTCATTGGTATTTGTAATGCAAGCCTAAGTGGAGGATAAACTTTGAGATTCCATAACTATATACAACATATAGAACAAGAGGTTGAATTTATCTGTGCAAAGTTTTGAACAATAATGTATTAAACAGTTTTGCATAACTACTCTACAATTGTTGTAGTTTGTATATGCCAATGTCATCTTCATTCTAAAAAGTGAGAAACCAGGAAAATCAAAGAGAAAACTCACATCATTGACAGTGATTAAATATTCCCTGATTAATTCCTCTTGGTTGAACATGTACACTCTCCAAAAAAAAAAATATATATCTTAATCTCAATGTTGAGGCCAGTCTACTAGAATTCACTATCATATGTTACCTTTTAAAGATCTTATTAGCTGTATTGATGGTACTTTTGGTTTATGAGACAAGATCAACAAAACAGTGATTTTATATGATTATATTTAGATGACTTTAGAATGCCATGTTGGATGGGTTGGTCTTATTTTTTCATATAATGCAAGTAATCATGTAATTTATGAATTTAAAGGGAAATATATTGAGGGATTTTTTCATATGTTGTAATTTAAAACACAATTTCAAATAACACATATTGACTTTCTAAATATACATTCTATATTATATTAATTCAATAATATTCCAATAAAAAGTAATTATATCAAATTTTCCCACAGCTAGTTACTTTAATGAGCAGTAAGTAAATGCATGGATGGAGCCATGGTTGGACTTGGGGGGCAATGACCCCCCAAATATATATATTTTAATATTATTATATATATGGGTACTAATTTTAGTAATTTTGTTTTATAAATTACACTTTTGTCCCAATAAAAATATCATTGGTTATTTTAAGAGTGTTGTTATAGTCATAAATTTTTCTATAACATTTTTACAAACTGTTAAGGTAGCAAATTCTTTTTGGTTCGCATTTGAGTCCATCACTTACATTATCAGTAATTTGTAAAAAAGTTTGTAGTTCAAACATTTTCCTCATTTTAAAGACCATTAAAAAATTTATAAGGCTAAAATCCAAAAAAGAAATATACAAGTAACAAAAATTACCAATAGTAAAACTAAAAAAAAAAAAAAAAATTAAGCCTAGGCAACCAACTTTACCTAAAACAAACAACCTAACACTTTAAAAAATTTTAAACAACTAATAGCTAAGCAACTAAGCAGCAATAAAGTCGAAGGCCGAAGTCACTGCATACCACCAATAGCAAAGCCTGCCCCTTTAACTCTAAGTTCTGCCTCTGTTCCTGACTACACGATTGTGTGTTTCCTAAGAAGTTCTATGCTGATACATGCAGATACATCATGGTCTGTCATCTGTGAAAGTTACAAGCTTTCCCTGAACAACTACAGTTTTCCATTTATTAGTCTTAATCCATACCCCATGGAGCTGCGTAGCTCATCTGAACAAATCAATGCAATTATCCCTTTTTTATTTTGACTTGCGAAGGTCCAAATATTTCAAGGTTTGGTAGCAGCGTCCATTGCATCAGAATTCATGCCAGAAGGCAGTTGCTTCTTCAAATGATCATGTGTATTCCAATTTCATCACAAGCCATATTTACTTTCAGACTATGGATCGCATTGAGTAATGTTTTATTTATTTATTTGTGAGAAAATTTGTGGACAATGTTTGTGCCATAAATGTGGTTGACTGTGAGTGATAGATAAAAAGTGGGGCATTTATGTGAAAGTGATAGACAATATTTACAGTTGATAACATTAGAGTTGTGACAAAGAGTTATGAAACAAAAATTGTGAAATAGCTGCATTTCTATACTGATGCACGTACCAAAATGGTATATACTGGCCATTACGGTACGGTATTGACCATCTTGGCTATAGTACCACTCTAAAAGCATCTCCTCTTTCTCTCTCTCCCAGACTCGCCATAAAATTAAAATACTGTTTTTTATTGTTTTGGGTTATCTCTATATATTAAGAGAATTCAAAAAATTAGTTATGGTTTCAAAATATGTCAAAATACCCCTAATTTAATTAGATCATCATTATTTTTCAAAAAAAAGAAAAAAAAGGGTTAAAATTGTGATTCAACAAAATTCAAAAACAAAAAAACTACTTGAGAAAATTTTTTCCTAAAAATTAGCATACTTTCTATATTAAATCTCACGCACCTTTGATACATTTTTTCCTAAATATCAGCACACATTAAATCTAGCAATTTACTCAATTTCAAATCTTAAATTTTAGTGTTTAAAAAATTTCTTCCTATATAACCTCACTAACAGTAGAAGCATTCAAATTAAAAAATTACCTTAAACTCAAAATAAAAAAGAGCCTCATCGCACGTGCGGAAAGCGTGTAGTATTCTTAAAAAATTTTATTGTGTAGATATATTATTTTAATGTGTTGTATAGGAATATAAAAGTTGAGATGTTGGGTATGTTATAAAATGCTATGGTTATATGGTATAATAGATAAAATAGTTTTTAAGATGATAAAATGAAATATTTGTATAAACCGGATGCTAATGCTTAGGGATCAGTTAGCTTTGATTTAGGGAAAATTCTTAGTTCACAAGAAATTTGGATGCCTCCGCATTTAATGAGTTGCGCAGTCAGCGTGTTGCATACAGCACAGGTAATCCTGTTATGGAAAGTGATCATTTTTATTTGTATGAGATGATGTTGGACATCTTATGGTTAATGTTGGTCATTCTCCGTATTATAGCACAATCATGCTTTGAGCTCGACTAAGTCAAAATATTTCCCACACATAAGTACAAGGGCATTAAGACGAGGAGGAAGTTACTGCAGAATGATTAGGTTGGTGTTCTAGTTAGTCAGAACATTAAGTCAGTAATAGTTAAAGGTGGAGGGTACAATAATGTTACATAAACTCGCAGAGATTGTAGGAATGTTATTCAAGTGCAATAGAGTGACATGAATCACACGGATGGTGATGTCGAGGCCTTAATTAAGGGCGTTTGGTTCGCTGTGATGTGACCTTAATGTGATGAATATTATAATTGATGATGCATAAATAGTCAGTTCTATAGGTTTGTCTAGATGGAGCTAAATCCTTGTCACTATTTCTACAAATGCAAAACAAAGGCTTTTCTAAGAAGGACACCAGTGTGGTGCCTACCACAATGTCTCTGATACCAAAGTTAGTATATAGAAGCTTTTGAGAGAAAATAGAAAGTTCTGAAAATCAGAGATATCTATATAAGTGTATATTTTGAGTGAATCAACGTACCCTGTTTGTCTCTGATGAGTGTGTACATATAGCTTCATAGTTTCTAGCTGTTGGGGCCTTAATTGTGGTTTTAGTGCTCTTCCTGTAACGCCCTAGGGCTTATTAATGTGAGTTTAGCTTCTAATGGTCTGACAGCTAGTTGGTAACTGTCCGAGGTATTGAATCATCTTATTAATGACTCGCCTGCCTTCGTCCATGTCGTGTCGAGGTGGATGAATGTATTTGATGAGGTCGTCCAAGGAAAGAGAGTTTGTCAATCCCTTCAACTACCCCCCAGGTTCCGTGGTCTTCGTGGCATGTCACGATGACCATTAGAAGATGAAAGGTTTTCTACCTAAACATGGCTCTTATGGTATCGTTCCACATTTAATGCATAGTGGCAGCACCACACACATCGTGGCCACGTGGTGTGTTCTAACCAGTGGAGTTAATGCCTCGTTTGTGTGACTCTTGAGTTTCCCACTGAATTTCAGTTTTTTGTGCCTAGTTTTTAAACTGCTTCTCTTTCTTTTGGCCTTTCACTTTTTCCAACTCTTTCTCAATCATTGCTCTATGCTCCTTCTTCCCCAATCCATTCCACCATGCGATTTTCTTTGAGCTTTTGCACTTTGTGGTTGCTTCCTTTGAGGTATGTTTCTTTCTTCCCTTTTCCTTTGCTTTTCATAGATATATTGGCTGGTTTCTGATTTCTTTTTTGTTTTGGGGCTTTTAGGATTTGTCTCTCTTTATTTGTTCTTTTTGGGTTTCCATGGTTAGTAGCTCTGAAGTTATAGTAGTTTGTCTCTCTATTTCATTCCTTTTTGCGCATTTGGGGGCTTCCCTAGGTGTTTCCTACTCCTTCTCCCCTTTGATTGAAGGTTTTGTTTTTGAGGGTAATAGTCTTAGTGTGGTGTTGGCTAAGTTGTTCTCGTTATTGCGTCAGTCAGTAGATTGGTTTGAGAATTTAGCTAGTGAGCGAAGAGCGATGTCAGAGGTGAGATCTAGCGAGCTCGAGACAGGGTTGTCTTCTAGCAATGACCCCGTGGAAGTGGAGGAGGACACTGCGGCTTCTGGCCCACGGCAAATTAAAGCCTTCCATGCTTTCGGGGAGGTGTTTGGCCTAGATGCCATGACACTTTCTAGGTTTAGAGAGAGGTTTCAATTCCCTAAGAGGGTTAGGGTTCATCTTCCTCGTGGGGAGGAATGAGCTTGTCATTTCTTGCCCAGGGAAGTATGCTTCTACGAGGCTGCTTTCTTGAGTGCACTTAGATTCCCCGTCCAGCCTTTTATCATGGAGCTTCTAGGCCATTTCGACATTGCTCCTAGGCAACTTATGCCCAATTCGTGGAGGATAGTTGTCAGCTGTATGGAGATATGGCTGGCCGCTATTGAAGGAGATATGATTAAGGTGGACGAGCTTGTTTATTTGTATCGTCTAAAAGAGTCCAAGGAACATGGGTACTACGAACTGGTGACTTGGGAGAGGAGGACTAGGATTGTCAAGGACCTGCCCTCGTCATTCAGATACTGAAAGTCCCGCTTCTTTTTTGTGTTCGGGGATGAATTGGAGACTCCCTCTGGTGAGGTTTGGGGTGATCTCCCTAGGTTACTCCGTTCGTGGAGAACCCCAAGTCTAGGTGCGCCATTATTTCTACCAGTCCTTTATCCTTCATTCTTTTTTTTACATTCTGTCGTTACTAATTCTTCTGTTCATTGTCTCGTACAGTTAAGAGATGGCCCAAACGTAAGAGCAGGTATAAGCAACGTGTTGAGGCTGCTATTGAGTACGCGAAGTCAATTGACGATTTCGATGATTTGGTTGATCCTTGCACTTTGGCTTTGTACTGCCTTGGCCTGGATCCTTCTGCTTACGTCCTGCACACTATTGAGAGAGAAGAGAAGAAAAGTAAGCACTTTATTTAGTTCGTCATTGGCTCTGCTCCTTTTTTTTTTATAACAAATGTTTCCTTTTCATAGAAATGACAACCAAATTGAACTAGGACATAAATGCGAAGATAAGGTTTAAGAAGAACAAGCCTCTATCCAACCTCGAGAAACGGATAGTGCACGTCATGAAGAAGGGGTTCTCCGTCACTCCAGCTACCCTCAGCACTAAAACGATGAGAACAGCCTCCTCAGCCACCTCAGTTGAAGAGATCACTCCCATCTAGAAAAAACCACGTGTGGCCGACAAAGGGAAAGAGAAGGCTGATTCTTGTTCGTCTAATGTTTAGGACGATGTTGGCCTTGCACAGGCAAGGGCACAAGAGGTCTTTACTACGAAGAAACTGAAGGTCTTTTCTGGCACGCCTCCCAATGAGGTTTAGGTCATTATATCCACAAACTCGTCTAGGTAATGTACTTGTACAATTTTATCCTTTTCTTTCTCTTCTTTTTGCATCGTCCTGAAAATTTTAATTTTCTTTTTAGGTACTGGGGGAGAGCATTCACATCACCTCGGAGTATTTTATCGAGGAGGCGAAGGTCGCGTCTGCAGTGTCCAAGGTGAAGGCTTTGGAGGCAAAGAACTCCAAACTGAAGAAGGACCTGATTGTTGCCATGGATGAGGCCAACACTGTCAAGGAAAAGGCTAAGGTATTGGGAGACAACCTTAAAGCTGAGCAGCAGCTGACTCTAGTAAAAGATGAATAACTCCTGGCCGTGAAGGAGAAGATTAAGGCTATTGCTGCTAAGTCCGTTAAGGCTTTTCAGCAGACTGAAGAGTACAACACAATGCTCTTTAGTTGGTACTATAAAGGATTTGAGCTCTTAAGGCGATACTTCATCAAGCACCCCACCGGAGTGGATCTAGAGAACCTAGATCTAGAAGAGGTGGATAAAGAAATGGCAACTGACGAAGCCTCCCAATCCTTAGTTCTCGAGGGTGATTCTCTTGAAAGTGCTCCTTTGCCTCCTGCTAGTGATGACGTAGCTGCTGATGCTTGACCCTGCTTATGTTCGACCCTGCTTATGTTCGTCTACTTTTCCTTTGTAATCTTCTTTTTGGGTGCCCAGTGTGTTTTAGGTTTTTTTATTCTACTTTCAAAACAATATTTTCATTCTAATTTAAGAACAATGTTTTTTCCTAGTGTTTATGGGCTTTTAATTATAATATTGAAACAATGTTGATTGCCTGTTGTTTTTGGGCCTTGAATTATATCAGTAATTCTATATTTGTTTACATTCCTGCCTTGCATGATACTTAGTGACTGCATGTGATCTTTTGTCTACTTCGTTCCTTTAGTTATTTCTTCTGCGTCAATAACTTGCATTGTTTTTACTTAGTTAAAATTTTTGTTGTGACTCATACTCATTGAAGGGGTCTTGCTCTGTTAGTAACTTACATCTGTCTAGGCAGAATCTTGTTACTTAACCAATTTTTTGTGACTTACACCCATTGAAGGGATTTTGTCATTTTTGGCTTTGTCAGTAACTTACATCCGTTTAGGCAAAATCTTGTTACTTAGTCAATTTTTTGTGACTTACACCCATTGAAGGGATTTTTTCATTTTTGCCTTTATCAGTAACTTACATCTGTCTAGGTGGAATCTTGTTACTTAGCCAATATTTTTGTAACTTACATCCGTTGAAGGGATTTTGTCACTTTTGGCTTCGTCAATAACTTATATTCGTCTAAACGAAATCTTGTTACTTAGCCAATTTTTTGTTTTTTATTACTATACATCACACTAGTTGAATAGTTCTTTTATTGTTTTATTTCAAACATGAATACATTCGTCCATTGCATCTACTGATGGTACTGTTTCAAATGTTCGATATTCTATGGTCATGGCAGCTTCCTCTCGTCCAACGTCTCCAGGTGTAGCTGCCTTGCTTGAAATAATGGGTGACTTTATAAGGTCCTGCCCAGGTCAAGCTAAGCTTCCCCTAAGTTGGGTCTTTGGTGGTAGGTGTGACTCTACACAGGACGAGGTCTCCAACATTGAGTCGTCTGAGCTTTACCCTCTTGTCGTAATACTCAGACATCTTCTGCTAGTACTCCGCCATCCTACAGGATGCTCTATCTCTAGATTCATCCAAGAAATCCAAGTTGATTCTCAGTTGATCGTCATTGCTGTCTTCGTGGAAAGCTTCTTGTATCGAGCTGGTGATTCCTACTTCGTTGGAATTACTGCTTCAATGCCATAGGTGAGACTGAAGGGGGTCTCTCCTATTGGGGTTCTTGCTGTAGTCCTGTATGCCCATAAAACATTAGGCAACTCTTCTGGCCATGCGCCCTTCGCCTCATCCAGCCGAGCCTTGATGATCTTAAGTAGGGTCTGGTTCGTCACTTCCGTCTGGCTGTTAGCTTGGGGGTGAGTAGGGGATGAGAATTGATTCTTGATTCCCAGCCCTGAGTAGAATTCCTTGAAACCTTAACTGTTAAACTGCCGCCCCTTGTTTGATATGATAGTCCGCGGTATCCCAAATTGGCAGACTATATTCTTCCACACAAAGTTCTGGATCTTCGCCTCCATTATGGTTGATATTGCTTCTGCTTCAACCTATTTTGTGAAATAATCAATGGCAACTAATAAAAATTTTCTTGTCTTTTACCTTGGAGTAATGGGCCGACGACGTCAAGTCCCCACTGAGCAAACGGCCACAGGGTGGATATTGTCGTCACTTTCTCGGATAGGATACGCTAGACGTTTTCAAACCTCTGGCATTTATCGCACTTCTTGACAAACTCCTTTACATCCTTCTATAGGGTAGGCCAGAAGTAATCCATTCGAATAACTTTGCCAATCAGGAATCTCGAGCTTGCATGGTCTCCGCAAATTCCTTCATGGATCTCCGCCAGAATATATTTGTCTTCTTCCTCGTTGACACACCTCAGGTAGGGCATGGAGAAACCTCTCTTGTACAAGGTATCATTCAAGATTGTGAACCTTGCTGCCCTTTTCTTGACCTTCCTTGCCTCTTTGATGTCTTGCGGGAGTCATCCGTCCTAAAGGAAGTATAAGATTGGGGTCATCCAGCTGCTTTCGCTCTGGATTGTGAAGGTGTGAACTTCTTCGATGCTAGGGCATATCTGGACTTCAATCTTAAGATCTTTACTTGTTGGTCCTGCTTCTAACAATGACTATTTTGCCAGCTCATTTGCCCTTATATTCCGGCTTCTGGGGATTTGTGTGAACTCCATCTGATCAAACTCTTGTGTCAATAACTTCATCAACCTCAGGTATTTTTGCATCATTTCCTCCTTTGTTTCGAATTCTCCCTTTATCTGGCCTACGACAAACTTTGAATCGCTCTGGAGAAGCAAGTTCTTGACCCCTATTGCCTTCTCGACCCTTAGTCCTATCAATACTCCTTCGTATACAGCTTCATTGTTCGTGGTCGAGAATGCTAATTGAACTCCGTACTTTAGCGTCTCTCCTTTAGAGTTGATGATTATGACTCCTGCTTTGCCCCTCTTTGAGACTAACGAACTGTTAGTCTGAATCGTCCATCTTTCCACCTCGTTTATGGCCCCCTCCTTGTTGGGATTGTAAATTCGGCGATGAAATTTGCCAGTGCCTGCGCCTTGATAGCTGTCCTAGGGTGGTACTCAATGTCGAATTGGTTAAGCTCAATAGCCCATTAGATCATCCTTCCTGCCACCTTAAGCTTGTCCATTGACTTCTTTATTGGTTGGTCCGTTATCATGAGGATAGGGTTCGCTTGGAAGTAGGGGTGTAGCTTGCGTGAAGCTAAAATCAAAGCGAATGCAATCTTTTCTATGCGTGAATATTTGACTTCTGCCCCCTGGAAGGCTTGGCTGACATAGTAGACTGGGAGTTGTCTCTTGTCTACTTCTTAAATCAAGGCAGTGCTCACGGCTGTAGCTGATACTGCCAAGTACAAATACAGGTTTTCTCCCTCATTGGATGGGTCAGGAAGGGTGGATGGCTCAGGTATTGCTTAAGTTCTTGGAAAGCTTTCTCACACTCGTCCGTCCAGATGAAGGCCTACTTCAGTGTCTTGAAGAAGGGCAGGCATTTGTCCGTTTCTTTTGAGATGAACCTGTTGAGCACTGTTATTCTTCCTTTAAGCTTTTGAACTTCTTTCACACTTTTGGGTGACGCCATCTCTAGTATAGCTCATACCTTCTTTGGGTTAGATTCTATTCCTCTCTGGGACACCATGAACCCTAAAAAATTCCCTAACGCCACCCTAAAGATGCACTTGCTGGGGTTTAACTTTATTTGATATCGTCTGAGAGTTGTGAATGTCTTTTGAAGGACGTCCAAGTGAGCATACTATTCTTTACTCTTAAAGAGCATGTCCCCCACGTACACCTCCATGTTTCTTCCAATCTGTTTATTGAACATCTTGTTTACCAACCTTTGGTAGGTTGCTCCTACATTTTTCAGCCCAAAGGGCATCACCTTGTAGTAGTAGAGCCCTTAGCTTGTGATGAAGGCAGTTTTCTCCTAGTTTTCCTTTGCCATTTTTATTTGGTTGTACCTTGAGAATGCGTCCATAAAGGTCAGGAGCTTGTGCCCTACTGTGGAATCCACCATCTAATCTATCCTTGGTAAGGGGAAGCTGTCCTTTGGGTAGGCCTTGTTCAAGTCAGTGAAGTCCATGCACATCCTTTATTTCCCGTTCGCCTTCTTTATAAGGACAACGTTGGCCAGCTAGTTCGGGTAGTAGACCTCACGGATGAAGCCTGTTGCTAGTAGCTTGTTTACTTTGTTCATGATCGCTTGGTTTCATTCTGGAGAAAACACTCGTTGCCTCTACTGGACGAGCTTCTTTTCAGGGTGCACATCTAACTTGTGTTGGATAACTTCCGTGGATATGCCTGCATGTCCTCATGGCTCCAGGCAAAAATGTCCAGGTTCTCCTTAAGGAATTGGACTAGCTTTTTCTTCGTGTCTGCACTCATGGTCATCCCTACTTTGGTAGTCTTCGTTGGCTCCTCATCTACCAGCTCCACTTCGTGTCTGCACTCATGGTCATCCCTACTTTGGTAGTCTTCGTTGGCTCCTCATCTACCAGCTCCACAGTTTCCAGGGCTTCTACCTTCTCTTCTTCTTTTTCCTTAATCATCCACATATGATTTTCCTTGGCTACCAACACTGCTTGGTAGCACTCCTTAGCCAGTACTTGGTCTCTTTTTACTTCACCTACACCATTTTTCATTGGAAATTTCACCTTCAGGCAATAGGTGGACGTGGCTACCTAAGAGGGACAATCTACCACCAGCAAATCCAACTGACGAGTCAGCTGTTATGGATAAGATCCTACTGTGACTGTTAACATTACTATGCCTTTAGGGTACACCCTGTCCCCACTGAAGCTGACAAGGGGGGACTCAAAAGGACGTAGCCTTCCTAGATCTAGCTTTAACTGTTGAAAAGCGAGAGGTAGATCATGTCTGCAGAGCTACCATTATCCACAAGGATTCTTCTGGTATTGAACCCTTCTATCATGAGTATTATGACTAAAGGGTCGTCATGAGGTTGCTTCACTCCCCTAGCATCTTCTTCCAAGAAAGACATGTCCCTATCCATTTGCCTTTGCTTTAAAGGGGGTATTCTGTGGACGCTGTTCACCTGCCTCTAATATGCTTTCTTGAGGGATTTAAACAACCCTCCTGCAGATGGCCCACCTGTGATCATCTTTATCTCCCTGATCACGCCTTGCGGATGTTGGGATGTGTGGTCCTCATCCCTTGGTAAGGTTTTGCACTTGTTCTTGTTATTATCTCTGGACCTACTAGGTTCCCCCTTCTTCACAAACCTCTGCAGTTTCCCTTTTTGTATGAGTTCCTCTATCTGCTCCTTTAGGTCCTTGCAATCTTATGTGTAGTGGCCGTGATCCTTGTGAAAACGGTAATACTTCTTCTTGTCATGCTCATTGGGTGACGAATGTAATGGCCTTGGCCATTTAAGGTAGTGCTCATCTTTAATTTGCGCCAAAATTTTGTCAACAGGCATAACTAAAGGGGTAAATTTTACCATTCGAGGGGCTTTTTCATATTTCCTTTTACCCCCGTCATTAGTCTGACAATCTGAGCGCTCCCTTTTTCGTCCTCTCCGATCATCTTCTGTCCTTCCTTTTTCACTAGACTTATCTACATCCTTTATCACAGCTAAGGCGTCTTCTGCATTCATGTATTTTTGTGCCTTCAAGAGCATCTTTGCCATCGTCTTTGGAGGATTCTTCGCGAGTGAGACCACAAACTCCCTGGATTTCAATCCAGCTTTAAAGGTTGTAAATTGCACCTTGTCATCATCTTCGTCTACCTTTAATGTTTCTCGAGTGAAACGCTTCACATGCGACTTTAGGGTCTCTTTCTCTCCTTGTTTGATGGTGAGTAAGTGGTCTGCTAGCCTTCTCGAGTGCTATCCTCCGACGAAGTGGTGCAGAAAGGAATTGCCCAACTGCTCAAAGTTGTCGATGGACGATGTTGGTAACTTCGTGAACCATTCCCTTACAGCTCCTTCCTTTGAGAGTGATGGGGAAAGAGCAACGCAATATTTCGTCAGGAAGCTGTTGTAGACCTAGTGTCATCTTGAAAGTGTTGAGGTGGTCTAGGGGATCCTTAAATTTGTCAAATGGTTTAAGTTGGAGTAGGAAAAATTTTGACGACACTGGGCATTCCAGGACTGTCGCCGTAAATGGTGAATCCGTTGTCCTAACCATTCTATCCAGGCTTCAATCTGTCTTTCCTTTAATGGTGTTCCTCAGCTCGTCCATTTCCTGGAGAATATCCGTGTTTGGTTCATCTAGAGTAGTTGGTCTTCGACAGTCGCTCCTTCTATAACTATCTCCATCATTTTCTTAACTAGTCCTAGACTGAATCTCCTCTTGTTGAAGTTGTAGTCTCATCTCCTAATTCTGCCTAGTGAGTTCTTCCACGCTAGCTACAAGTGTCTGGATTTGTAGGGCTAGCGTTGCAGGATCTTGGTTAGACTCTATCTGAATTTGGGAATTGATTGGAACTACGCTTTCAAACCTAAATGCGAAAATGTTGTCCCCACAGACGGCGCCAAACTGATGATGCGTAAATTGTCAGTTTTGTAGGTTCGTCCAGATGGAGCTGAATCCTTGTCACTATTCTTGCAAACGCAGAACAAATGCTCTCCTAGGAAGGACACCAGTGTGGTGCCTACCATAACATCTTTGATGCCAAAGTTAGTATATAGAAGCTTTTAAGAGAAAATAGAAAGTTCTGAAGATCAGAGATATCTGTATAAGAGTATTTTTTGAGTGAATCAATGTACCTTGTTTGTATCTGATGAGTGTGTACATATAGCTTCATAGTTTCTTGTCATTAGGGCCTTAATTGTGGTTTTAGTGCTCTTCCTGTAACGCCTTAGGGCTTATTAATGTGAGTTTTGATGAGCTTCCATCGGTCTGACAGCTAGTTGGTAACTGTCTGAGGTATTGAACCCTTTTATTAATGACTCACCTGCCTTCGTCCATGCCGTGTCGAGGTGGATGAATAATGTATTTGATGAGGTCATCTAAGGAAAGAGAGTTCATCAGTCCCATCAATAATGATGTGGGATGTTTGGTTCAATGTAATGTGACATTGATGTAATGCACATTACGATGATGTGATATTAAGGTTTTTGGTTTATTTTATTTTTTCAACATTACCATAATTTAAAATTACAAAATATATCACATCATCTTAATCTCATTACCTTCCTAAACAATGTAATGTTTTATTCTTATATTGAGATTACATTAATATAAGATTACAATAACATTATACTATGGCGTAATGTAACGTCATGGCAAACTAAAAGCCCCTTTCATGTTATGGATGTGGACAACAACTAGCGATTATGCAATGTGTTTTGGGCAAATGCCAGAAGCAGGTCGTCGTGCGAAAGTTTTAATGACGAGACATTTGGCACCACATACTTAACTAATAGATATCAGATGCCATTTGCCCCTTTTATTGGCATAAATCATCATGCGCAATCGATCTTGCTGGGGTGTGGGCTGCTATCTAGCGAAGATACAATGTCTTTTGTGTGGCTATTCTAGCAGTGGCTTACTAGCATGTCTGGAATTCACTTGAAAACTATCATAACAGATTAGTGCAAGCCCTCTGAGCAGCAATCCAAGTGGTATTTCCAACAACACATCGTTGGTGTGTGTGGCATATCATGTATAAGTTTTCTACAAAGTTGTAGCATTATGACGAGGCGAAGGAAATAGAATTGGAGTAGGATTTAAATTTCTAAAAATTGGATAATAAAGTTTTAGCTAAATTAAATTAGAATTAAATCTAACCCCTTGATTCGAGGAAATATATCCTAACAATTAATAAAATAATTTTTAAAAATAATTAATAAATGTCAAATGCAACTTAAGGGGAAAAAAGCATGGGGTATTGTGTGGGATTCCGGATTTCAATTTAAAATTTATTTATTTATTTATTTATTTATTTCTAGGGAAGGAAGTTAAAAAAAAAAAATTATAATAGACTTTTAGTTTGAATAGAATTTAACTTTGTTAAAATTTAAATGATAAAATTTTATGTAAATTAAACTATTGTTAATTTTATCCCTTAATTTGAGGAAATTTATCCTAACAATTAATAAAAAATGAATTTAATAATTAATGAGAGTAGTTATTTATTAGGGAAAAGAAATTTCTAGAGAGAGAGAGAATATCATATAAATTCATCAACCCCTTTGAATCTATACAACATGTATATTCTTCCAATACAAATAAATATATGTAAATTGCAGCTCAAATAAAAAATGTGGGGTGCAAGAGAGATTCTATGTAAAGACCATTGGTGAATATATATATATATATATATAAGTTTTGAAATTTTAATAATATATTTTTAGTTGGAGTAGGATTTAAAATTTTGAGACTTAGATGCATGTTGCATGTTTTGTTAAAACACTTATTGTTACTTTATTTAAAAAAATTGATAAGAACAAATAAGTTTTTGTTTCTATCAATTGAAACTTAGATGCATGTTGCATGCTTTGTTAAAACATTTATTGTTACATAATTTTTTTAAAAAAAATTTATAAGAACAAATAAGTTGTTGTCTCTATCAATTGAAACTTAGATACATGTTGCATGTTTTGTTATAAAACTTATTGTTATTTTATCTAAAATGCATGTTGCATGTTTTGTTAAAACACTTATTGTTACTTTATTTAAAGAAATTGATAAGAATAAATAAGTTTTTGTTTCTATCAATTGAAATTTAGATGCATGTTGCATGCTTTGTTAAAACATTTATTGTTACATAATTTTTTTTTAAAAAAAATTTATAAGAACAAATAAGTTGTTGTCTCTATCAATTGAAACTTAGATACATGTTGCATGTTTTGTTATAAAACTTGTTGTTATTTTATCTAAAATGCATGTTGCATGTTTTGTTAAAACACTTATTGTTACTTTATCTAAAGAAATTGATAAGGACAAATAAGTTGTTTCTATTTAACTTATTGTATTTTATCTAAATTGCATGTTGCATGTTTTGTTAAAACACTTATTATTACTTTATTTAAGGAAATTGATAAGAACAAATAAGTTATTATTTATATCAACTGAAACTTAGAAGCATGTTACATGTTTTGTTAAAACAATTATTATTATTTTATCTAAAGAAATTAATAAGAACAAATAAGTTGTTATCTCTGTCTAAAAAATTTTTTTTTTTCCAAAATATTGCTGTAATTTGGTGAAGCCACTTGGCCAACCATAACTTAGAAAAAACTATTTCAATTTAGTGAAGCCATTTGGCGGAACCATAGCTTCTAAGCCCAAATTTTATTTATATTACTTTAGTGAAAAATATTAAATACAAGGTCCACAAAAATATTTCAATATATTAAAATTATTTATATAATATCTTTACATAACACTCGTAAAGATATTATATAAAATTTGAGACTATACTTTTGCTTTATTAAAAACTTTTTTTTTTAACTATAATGTATATTATTTTAAATAATATTACGATATGTAAAATTTTAGTATTACAATATTTCTATCAATCTTAATGTGAAGAAAAGAAAATCACAATTTCTTTGATAGTGAGATAATAATTATGAGAAAAATGAAACATTTTTATAAAAAATAAAAATAAAAAATTCCTTTAAATGTATAGCATTATGCTAGTTATGAGTTTCAATTAGAATATGTAAAAATAATAAATATTTAACTATTTTTTAGGAGATCATACTAGCATAAAACGAAAATAAAACTTGTTATTGGAAACATGAATGAAAAAGTTTGTATATAATTTAAGAATGAACTTAAAAACTCTAACCCAAATATTGGATGCAAAAATGTTGACAGAACTATTATAAACTTTATATATACACAATAAATTCCAAAATCATGCAAATATGAATAGACATTTGGATCACAATTGGACAAAAGTTATACGAAATAACAAAACTAAATATCACGCACTAATTGATTCTCCAAACAAACAAACAAAAATCACCCACTAATCAAAACACCAAAAGAAAAAAAAATATTCGCATTAACATCAAAATAATAACAAAAAATTTCAAACAATAAAAATATGTAAATCAATCCTTCTCTTCAAGTGTCATTCAATCTTGAATTCCATATACAAACAGCAATCTATATAATAATAATAAAAAAGTACTAAACAAATCAAAAAATAAAAGTTAGGAATTAATAGAAAAATGTCTGTGCGCGTGCACGAGAGAGAGAGAGAGAGAGAGAGAGAGAGAGAGAGAGGTACCTCTAATAGTGGAGAACAAAAAAAAAATGCAATGGTGAAAAAAATTTCTTATCGAATTTCCTAAGTGTTTTTTTTTTTTAATAAATAAAAGGGACAAAGAAATAACATATTTACATCTAAAAATATGGAGGGGAAGAAGAAAAAGAAACATATTCACTAATAAAGAGGGAATTAGGAAGTTCAAAGGTTGGGGAAGGTGAATTTTTAAGCAATAAACTTTTCAGATGCTATATAGTAAATGAGACTCATTATAAGGTGTTAAATATTTATGATATGTAAAAATCATTATTTTTCATATGACATTGAATGTTTGCATCACTCTTAAAGATTATACTTGTCATTGATATAAGTATTGGCAAAGGAATAGGTGTCATCACTTTGTGCATCCACTAGTTTTGAGATCCAACTTTTATAATATACTAATCGCAGGCCCACTCAATGCGTGGGAATAAATAATTATTTTGTAATTGTAATATAATGTATAATTTGTTCTCTAAAATTTGTTGAAGATAATTTGTTCTTCCTAAAAATTAAACAATTTTTATTTAATCCAATTAGGTCTACTTCGGACTCATTTAATTTGGTCCCCTTCAGTCCATTTTAGACTAATTGAGATTGATTCTTTTTGTAGGTGGCGTTTTCAAGTTTAGCTCAATAATTCTTTTTTTTTTCTTAATTTTTGGGATGAAAGTTTTAAATTTTATTATATTTGAGCTAAACTCTTTAGTTTTGTGCTTTAAAATTAAAAAAAAATAGACATTAGAAATTAGAAATATGACCCCTTAAAAATGCAATAAAAATGATAAATATTCTTAAGTCCTATTCAGTCCATTTTGTCCTCTTCAATCCACTTTGGTTCTATTCGGTCCACTTTGGTCATATTTAGTCCATTAGGTCCACATTGTCCTATTCTACCCACTTCAATCCTATTCAGTCCATTTTGTCCACTTTGGTTCACTTTAGTCCTATTTGGGCCATTCAGTCCACTATGGTCCTTTTCGGTCCATTATAGTTCTATTTAGTCCACATTGATTCTATTCAGTCCATTTGGTCCTATTCAGTCAACCTTGGTCCGACTTGGTCCACTTAAGTCCTATTAGGTCCCATTTGGTCCTATTCGGTCCTATTTGTTCCTATTCAGTCCATTACATCTGTTTATTCGTTCTTATTCAGTCCACTTAGGTCCTATTCAATCCAATTCAGTCCACCTTGTTCCCATTTCGTCCACGCTGGTCCAAGTCAGTCCGATTCGATCAACTTTTGTGCATTTACATAAAGGGAAAAGGCATGTTTAGGTTGAGACTTGAGAGCATCGATTCTAAATCTAAATTTATTAAAAATATATAGATCTCAAACTCATAATATCTAAAATTTTAAGTATAGCATTTATTATTAGTACACTTTTGTTAAGCCACATTAACGTAGCATTTCAGTCCACTTCTGTCCGGCTAATTTAGAGTGAAAGTCTTTCTAAACAATTACTCATTTGTTTTAAAGTCATTACTTTTAAATGAATTGCATGAGGTTAATTATACTTTAAAGCAAAAATAATATATATAATTTTTATTAAAATAAATTATTCAGATTCTTCATTCTTTTAAAAGAAATTATTATGATAATCTAAAATCATAAAAAACTTATATTGAATATGTATAATTTATTTTCTAAATTTTATTTTACACAATTTTTTCTCCCTAAAATTAAACAATTTCAAAAAGTAATTCCCATCACTCTATTTTTTACAAATATATAATTTTATCATTTTTTTATATTATTCTTTTTTCAAATGGTCCATATTTTTCTAACTATTGTTATTATGCATTATATTTTCCTAGTTTCTTATGGTAGAATTAAAATTTTTAATTTCAAAGTTATATTCAAATTCTTATTATTTTAAGGAGATTATTATGATAACCAAAACTTATCATATAATTACGATTAATATTACTCAAATAATTGATAGTACCCTCAATCTAAACTTGTATTTTCCCATTTTTAAGTAGGTACACCGAATTGGACCAAAGTGATAAAAAAATTGACCAAATGGATTGAATAGACTGTAGTGGACCGAATGGGCCAAATTGGACCAAATAGACCGAAGTGGATTGATTGGACCGAATGGACCAAATTAGACCTAAATAGACCAAAGTGAACCAAATTGACTGAACTAGACCAAATACTGAATTGACCAAAGTAGACCAAATGGACCTAATTGAATTGAAGTGGACCAAAGTAGACCAAATGAGACTAAAATAGACTGAAGTATACTAAACCAGACCAAATAGATGAAGTGGATCAAAATAAACTGAAATGGATTGAATATCAATCTTTAATTAACATAGTCAAGATTTTATTTTGATATAAACTCAAATTCATACTTCCAAAATAGTCAAGTATTAACTCAAACAAAAATCAAACCGAAATTGAGAGAGAGAGAGAGAGAGAGAGAGAGAGAGAGAGAGAGAGAGAGAGAGAGAGAGAGAGAGAGAGAGAGAGAGAGTACTTGTAATAGGGAACTAAAAAATACAACACCAAAACATATGAACCCAAAATAGAGTTTTAAAAATCACAATAATTCATCAATATAAAGTAGAGCTACAAGAAAGAATAAAAAATAAGAGAGAGAAAATAATCACTTTTTCAAGAGAGTATGTGAGAGAGAATAATAAGAAATTTATAGAAAAAAATTAATAAACATCAAATTATCCAAGTCATGTTATGTTATGTAATAAAATAACCTTATATTCTCATACATTATCTTTATAAAACAATAGGATAACATCTATGAAATCAAAGAGAGAGAGAGAGAGAGAGAAAAAAAAAAAAAAAAGATAACAACTTAAAAACACAACTTAATCTCGTCAATTTTAAAGTAGAGCCAAATTATACAAAAATTCATCAACCTAAAGTAAAAATGCAAGAAAAATAAAAATAAAAATCCACCAAAAACTGAAAAACAAAATTTTAAGAAAGAGAAATAATGTGTGTGGGAAAAGTATGTATAGAAAGAGAGAGAAATTTGTAAATTTATAGTAAGAGGGGGGGGGGGTAAAGAAAAGCCAAAAATAAAGAAAGATAAAAGGATAGAAGAAAAATGACATTAAGGTAGATAGTAGTGAGGAGATGAAAACATAAAAGAGAGGAGAAAAGTTGGAGAAACTAAAACAATAAGTTAGAAAATTAATATATAAAAATAGTTTAAAATAAAAGAGAATGTTAGAAATGGGTGAATGATGTGATTGCTGATATGACTCAATAAAGGCGTAACAACAATAAATATTACATTTAAACTTTTTTTTTTGGAACTCCAAAAGATAAAAGAACTTTTATTGATCAAACCAATATACAAGTATGAAAGCCAAAACCATTTTGGTTGGCTGCTGGGGAGGCTACAGCCCATACAGCTATGCCTCAAGAAGTGAAAACTCGAAAAAAACTTAAGGGTACCAGAAACGTCTAAACTGAAGCTAGACCCGTTTTTTCATCTTACACCTGGGTATTCATGATCTTTTGGTACTCGTCCCACAAAGCCCTCGCCATCCATAATGGTTTAAGGGTGTATCTGTATGTGCTCAAAGTAAAACCGGTTTCTCGTGTTCCAAATAACCTAGGCTGTTATTGCCCACTTGTCCACCTCCGATGGGCTCAAGATGTTCAACATGTGTTCGAAGAGGAGGAAGAAGTCACACGCAACGTTACTGCATTTCTGGATCCTTCCTTTGCACAATCCCCAGACATTTCTTGCAAAGGGGAATTCCCAAAGCATGTGGATCACAGTTTCAGGGTGTTGGTAGCAAAGCTCACAGTCTGCCCCCACGATCACCCGTCTTCTACATAGGTTGTCTCTAGTGGGTAGGCAGTTTGTACATGCCCGCCAGATAAACGTGCGGACCTTTGGTGGGACTCTAAGCTTCCAAATCTTTCTCCATGTTGCCCCATGTGTTTATGCTGAGGAGTGTTCTGCAGTATCAGGATTTAGCAGTTGGAGTGCCACCTAGTATGTGGTGTGGACTGAGAACCTTTGGGCTTTGTTCTCCATCCAAACCAAGGAGTCTTATGCGTGTTGTTGGGTCAACGGGATGGCCAAAATGTCTTCACAGGTTGTATGGTTGAACATAGCATACAACTTGTCCCTATCCAATTGTCTAGAGTCTTCCTTGATCAGATCACATACCCGTGGCTCACTGGGAGGGTCTTGCAAGAACACCGGTTTATGGGGCAGCCATTTATGTGTTGCCACACCTATTGTTCGTCCATCACCCACCTTCCAATGTGCCCCTTCCTTTATAATGTCTCTTGTTGCCAACAATGATCTCCAAACAAAAGATGTATTGCATCCCAATTGAACCGCCATAAAAGAGCTATTAGGAAAATAATGTGCCTTGTAAACTCTGTAAAATAGGGATTTGTGTCGTGGATTAGTCTCTATGCTTGTTTGGCCAACATTGCCAAGTTAAAGGCATTTAGATCCCGGAAGCCCATTCCTCCTTTCTTTTTGTGAGTACATAATTTTTTCCAATTAATCCAATGTATTTTTTTTTCTCCCCTTGATTTTGTCCCCACCAATACTTGGCTAATAGAGAGTTTATATTATCACATATAGTTCTAGGCAGCTTGAAAAGGCACATAGAACAGGTTGGAATGGCTTGAGCTACCGTCTTGATCAAGATCTCATGTCCTACTTTCGATATAAATTTTTCCTTCCACCCCATCACCCACTGTGTTATTTTTTCTTGTAGCTCCTTGAAGGTATTTACCTTTGATTTGCCACCACTCATTGGCAAGCCCAAAATTTCTCACAATCCGACATCACCCTTGCCCCCAACATTTGTTGAATAGCATTCCTCACATCTGGTTTTGTTTTTTTGCTGAAAAGCAATGTTGTTTTTTGTCTATTGATAAATTGTCTCGATGCAGCTTCATACTTTCCCCGAGAGAGTAGTTAAATAACCTTTGGCATTCATCCACTATTGCTCGGCAAAACAAGAGGTTGTCATCAGCAAATAGTAGGTGAGATATACAAACCCCATGTTGGGAAGATTTGATACCTTTTAAGGAGTTGTTTGCCTTCGCCTTCTGTAGTAAAGCCAACAATCCTTCAGCACATAACAAGATCGAATAGGTAAAGTGATAATGGGTTGCCTTGTCTAATCCCCCATGATGGAGCAATGAAGCCTCTAGGTTCTCCATTAATAAGGACTAAATATGATGCTTTGGTGACTGCCTCCATTTCCAAATCAACCCATCTAGGATGCAGGCCAATTTTTAGCATGATTTGGCGCAAGAAGCCCCATTCCACCCAACCACAGGCTTTGCTGATGTCGAGGTTGACTGCCATTTGTCCCACTCTCCCTTTTCTTTTATTCCTCATCCTGTGTAACAACTCAATTGCTACTGTGGTATTGTCAATGATAAGTCTATCAGGGACAAAAGCACTTTGCTCATCAGATATAACATTAGGCAACACATATTTCAACCGATTGGCTATAACTTTTGAGAGGATTCTAGAGACAACATTACCCAAACTTATAGGTCTATAATCTAACATAAATTTAGGCTCATTCTTTTTGGGGATTAGCACAATATGGGTGTAATTCATTTTTAGTAGCATGTGCCTTGAATTTAAAACAGATAGTACTGCTTGTGTCACATTTGGGCCCACAATATGCCAAAATTTCTAAAAAAAGAAAGGGGGCATACCATCTAGCCCAAGGGATTTTGAGGGGTGCGTTTGAAATAGTGTCTATCTAACTTCATCAGGTGTGTATTGCTGGAGTTACCACCTGATCCACCGAGTCCAAAACCTCCTCCAAGGCTGTGGAGTTGGCTGATTGGAATAAGTCCTCAAAATACTTTTCATCCACCTCTGCTATGTGGTCTTCCATTGTGCACCAAACCCCATTTGAATCGTTAATTCCTAAGATGTGATTCTTTCAGCACCTGTGACTGGCTCTATGGTGAAAGTATTTTATATTTTTATCTCTAGCTTGTAACCATATAGACCTTGAACACTACCTCCGGAATAGTTCTTCTTGATGAAGGAGCGTGTTGATCTCTGTCTTTAGCCCCTTAATCCATTTTAAATATAGATTATAAGTAGATTGATTTCGTGCCAAACTTAATGAGAGAATTGTACTTTCCAAAGTTTCTTTTTCATTGTTAAATATGTCACTAGCTAATTGGTACAAATTCATGTTTCAATAATGGTAATGAAATAAAATCAAATAATGCAAAATTTTGGAGTTATCTATATATATATATTAACTAGTGTGTAGTCCCGTGCGTATGCACGGAGACAATTAAAAATATTCACAATTATACGGTTCAAATTATATATATATATATATATTTTAGAAGAGATTCAAATTATTCATGGTATTAATTTACACTTTTCTTTTTTTAATTCACTTGCCAGAAAAATTAAAAACTTAGATGGACATGTGGTGGAAATTGAACTCCAATTGGAATATAATTTAGAGTCTAATTGGATTTAAACTCTTCGATTTTTACACTCAATAATTTACTAAGCATAAAATTAATAATTAAATGAGACACATGGTGCAAAATTGAGAATCCAATTATATATATATATATATATGAGTTGGGTTTAAGTTATATCAGGCGTAATTCTAAATAATATTACACCACTCAATATTTTTTAATTGGATGCGAATTTTGACAAATCAACCGTTGGATTACATTATCTTTATATATTCTCAATGTTTACAAAGTTTCAAAGTAATCAAAGATCAATAGTCATGCCATCAATCAATTGTTTAAATTTACCTTTTTGTAGTTTACAATATTACATAAAATACAAGTTTATGGGTCGAATAGTAAATAATATCTGATTGCTATAAAAATTGGCATGCATATTAAAAACATATAAAATATGTAATCCAATGGTGAGATTTTCAAAATATGAATTTAATAACAAGTTATTAGGTGGTGTAACATTACTTAGAGTTACACCCCAAACCCAACTCTCTCTCTCTCTCTCTCTCTCTCTCTCTCTCTCTCTCTCTCTCTCTCTCTCTCTCTCTCTCTCTCTCTCTCTCTCTCTCTCTCTCTCTTTATATATACATATATAAGCAAAACTAAGAGAAAAATTCAATTAGAATCTAATTTTCCACCACGTGCTCCATCTAATTTAAAATTTAAAATTTTTGTGCCAAGTGAGTTAATTCAGTGTAAAAATTGAACTTCAATTAGAGTTTAATTTTGCACCACATGCTCCTTCTAATCTAAGTTTTTTTTTTTTTTTTTTTAATTTTAAATTTTGTGTCAAATAAGTTAATTTAGTGTAGAAAACGAGGAGTCTAATATAAATAAACCATAAAAAAACATAATCATAAATCTAACTTTGTATATAAAATTAGAGGAAGAGAGAGTTTGAATGATTTTATATTTATGAGCCTTTTTTTTTTTGTATAACTATTAACAATTCAAATTTATAAGTCATTTATATAATACTAGCTTGTAACCTATGCATAAGCATTGATACACTTAAAGATATATAATAAAATGCATAATATAATTTCGATATATATAATTTAAATATTATTGATAGTCAGTTTTATATTTAGATAATTCTTTAAAAACATTTGTAAGGATATTATTAGATATAAAATGCGAATTGTCCATTTTTTTTTTTAAATTATTGTGAAGCACCTTTTATTTTTATTTTTTATGATTCATTTATTCTAGACTCTTGGGTTTTTGTACTTAATAACTCACTTGGATGAATATTTATGATGTAATTCCACATTTAATTTTAAAATTAGGAAATAAAACTCTTTAAAAATAAATAATTTAGGACACATGACGCAAAATTGGAACTCTATTTGGAATTCTAATTTGAGTTTCTCTCAGTTTCACTTATTATTATATATATATAGATATCATGACTATGTATGGTCCATTATTAATTAGGAAACACACACACACACACACACACACACACACACACACACATATATATATATATATTGCTTTTTAAAACCAAAGTTTAGAGAAAATTCAATTAGAATCAAAATTAGATTTTGCTTTTGTTAGCTTTCCATACAAATTAAATTGTTTAGTTTTTTACAGCTATTTTTTCTTTGAACTAATGAGCTTATTTTTTACATTGTTTCTATTCAAATATTTTGTATGTGAAGATATTGAACGTAACAAATTGTAACTAGGTTGAATAATCTCATGCACCTATCCCCATTCAATTTAAGATATTCTATTTGACCAATGTATTATTTTATTTTGTGTTATATTTAGTAGAATTTCACAAATAATAATTGTGAATTGATATTGTATATGTAGTATCCAATAGTAATTTTTAAAAATTATATACATATAGCGATTTAATGAGAAACTTGGTATAACCAATATCATGAAAATTGCAAGAAAAAACCATTTTAGTACCTCCAAATGTCCTGGTCAAATTGTCATATATGTTTTTTCTTTTTAGTGGGTATGTTATATATGTTTAATAACCCAAACTAATATCAATAGCCTTACTGCAATTCATATACTAGTAAAAGTAGAACTTATGTTTTATGCTTGTTTTTTCTTTTTTAGGGAATCCTTTGGCATTTGTTATTTTTTATTTTTTTGAGAGAAGCCATTAAATCCAATTTGAATTATTACTCTCCACTTAAAATGAAATAAATGAAACTTAATTTGAGTTATAAATACTCCGTGACAATTTGCTGTTGTGGTTCAAAAGGCCCAGTCTAATGTAGTGGGCCTAGAGCCCCATGTGAGAATTACTGTGCGTCCGAAGAGAATGAGAGGTAAGGGCAAGGCCCATCTGGAAGAAGGACCCCCAAAAAGAAAAGTGATTACAATCCGAAGAGGTCGCCTTCTGTCCAAAGAGATGTTATTCCTCTGACGCGTATAGTACGGATCAATTGAACGTATAAACGGTCAGAATGATCTTCCGAGGACTCCTCCTGATCAAGATAAGCTCTGAGTATACTTGGAGACGATAAGGATGAAGAAATATCTACAGAGAAAGCTGCTACCACTGTATTTAAGGCTCTGCAGCAACTTTTCTAGCCACATTTATGTGGAAAAGACCCCTGAACAGTGTAACCTCACCTACCACCACTCATACAAAGTTAAAGGAGATGCTTGACGTGACATATACTCAAGTAGGCTCACAGATGAGGTACAAGTGGACGATGGAGATGAGGGGAAGGGAGGATATATAAAGGAAAGAGGCTCTTGAAAATAGGGGGGGGGGGGGAAGAGGAAGAGTTAGTGGACGATGGAGATGAGGGGAAGGGAGGATATATAAAGGAAAGAGGCTCTTGAAAATAGGGGGGGGGGGGGAAGAGGAAGAGTGAAGAAAAAGAAAACTTTACTGTAGCTTTAAGAATTGTAATCACTATATGATCAATGATATGCCTCTTCAGAAACTAAGTCATTCCATTTTTTATGAGTAACTTCATGTTGGTTTATACCTGTAGATTGTGATTAACTATTGTCAATTCCTTAATCAATCTAGTTTTTTCACCCATTCTCTACAAATTCATTGTTCTGGGCTTGGGCCACAAATCCTAACCCTACAACTGTCATTGTATGTGGGGTTTGATACGGGACACTTTTAGATTATTGTATTCGAATTCAGAGCAGAGGTATGTTTGTCAAGGTATTTTTTTTACCGTGAGGGGAGATTCAGTTGTGTTATTTAGAACTCAATACTTCAACTCACAGGTGAAAACATTTATCATAAAATTCATCAATAAACATAACAACATAGGTATCATAAAATCAATCAATAACCATAACAATTTTTTTATAAAATCAATCAATAATCGAAACAACATACACTGATAACCTGAATAACACAGCCCAACAAAGGGAGGCAGGTAATCTCAAAAGTATTATTACACAATCTTCAAATCAAAAGGACCTTATCAGGAAGGCCATGGCTTAAGAACCAAATTTGGATTTTATGCTATTGACAACAGCATCGTCTACTTGGAACGCCTGAGTTAACACTTCATTAGGCATTGGGGGTTGTGAACCAAAGAGAGTTGTTGAGGAAATCACAACCCCTGGCATGTGACTATTGAAAGAAGTGAAGACAATACCTTTCCCGTTTCCAACATTCTTTTGGAAGTGTACAAGACCCCTAGGAATGACAAAGACCTCTCCAGTAGTCAAAACCTTAGAGTAATACACGTTGGAAGTTGTCACAAACCCCACAAGTATGCTCCCTTCAACGACCAAACCCATCTCAGTTGCACGAGGGTGAGAGTGTGGTGGAT
The DNA here is from genome assembly GCF_002906115.3 of Quercus suber. NCBI lineage: Eukaryota > Viridiplantae > Streptophyta > Magnoliopsida > Fagales > Fagaceae > Quercus > Quercus suber. The sequence continues at coordinate 660,585 of NW_027069495.1, read as the reverse complement.
TAAGTCCTCCAGGGCCAAAGTCTACACGGTTCATTGAAATCCCAAGAGTGTTAACAGCAGGAAAGGCAAGGACGTTTGCAGGAGTGACACTGGAGTTTAAGTTTGATGTGTTAGTGACACCCTCTTTGCTCAGATCAAAGAAAAAATCACTTGCATTAACTTTTGAGGCAGGTATGCAAGGAAATCCGTTGATTGATATGGATGCATTCAAATCTGCAACACAAAAGTCCTGTAACGAATCAGGGTCAGCCGATAGGGAAGGCACCGGGAGAAGCAGTAACATTAGAAGGCAAGATAGCAGGTAGAGGGGTGAGTTTGATGATTTCATCATGGCTGCTAGAAACTCCTGTTTTTTAGAGAATACAAGATTGTAAAAGATAAGATTTTGGTTGGTTTTGTGGTTGAAGAATGAAGATCATGGTTCTATATATAACTCTCTTTCTATGTGAAAACCTCAACAGTCTTCTTAGTTTTGCTGATGCAGAGACATAGGAAGTGACACAAGCAGCAACAAAGTCCACTGAAGATGGCGGGCTGTCGTCAAAATATCTTTTAAATTTATTAGCAAATCGTGTCCCTCTTGGAAACTGTTAAGGACCAATTAGCTTTGATAGAGATAGCAAAGAGGAAAATCTTAGTTATTTTCTAAATCTTTTTCATGGTCTAGAATATTTGTCGATTTTTGACAGTGTCAAATGAACATCACAATAATTTAAAATAGAGACTTTTTAACTAATCTTAAAGTAGATGGCTGTAAAAGAACAATTCAATAACTTAATGGAAAGGGTTATATTATAACATGAATGTGAATGGGGCCCTAGTTCTTTTGCAATCTCATTTCATTGACTCCTTCAACCTTGAGCCTCTTTTCAATGAGCAGTAACTACACGATTGTGTGTTTCCTAAGAAGTTCTATGCAGAAACATCATGGTTTGTCATCTGTGAAAGTTACGAGCTTTCCCTGAACAACTACGGTTTTCCATTTATTAGGCTTAATCCATACCCCTTGGAGCTGCGTACGTAGCTCAGTTGAACAAATCAATGCGATTATCCGTTGTTTGTTTTGACTTGCGAAGGTCCAAATATTTAAAGGTTTGGTAGCAGCGTCCATTGCGTGAGAATTCATGCCAGAAGGCAGATGCTTCTTCAAATCATGTGTAATATCCAATTTCAACACATGCCATATTTACTTTCAGACTATGGATCATATTGAATAATGTTTTATTTATTTATGTGAAAATTTGTGGACAATGTTTGTGCCACAATTGTAATTGATTGTGAGTGATAGATAAAAAACAATACGTCTATGTAAAAGTGATAAACAATTATTTATAATTGATAACATCAGAGCTGTGACAAAATGTTATGAAACAAAAGTTGTAATCCTAGAATAACTCTTTATTTATTTATTTTTGAGAAATAACTATTTATTTATTAGTGCTGAACGTCAAATTAAGTAATTTGACCCAAGCATTTAGTTAGATACACAGGATAAAAAAAATTAACGGAATGTACTAATGACGTAAAGTATAATGTTATCAGTATAGTTTAGGGGAAAAAAACTTTGGATAGTTTAAGGATGAAAACTGAACTTTATGTCAATTTTTAGACTGAAAAAAATATTTTGTTTTAAAGAATCTCTACAATGTATGCAATACATTTTCCCATCACACTAGAAAGTAAATTATTATCAAAATATACTTTGCTCATTCATTTTAGTTTTTACTCTCTAAATAGAATTTCTTGTTTCCCTGTGAATTACTAATAAAAGGGGCTAGATTTTGGTACAATGGCAAGTGCTATTTGCCCAACTAATATGTTGTGGGTTCGAGCACAAGAATCAATTTCTCTAAAATTGAGGATGCGGCTGTCTACTAATCATCTCTCTTAGGCCTCAGAAAAGTGAGAACCTCGAGCATTGAATATGTATTTTCCTGATGTCAGTTACTACAAAAAATTCTATTAGGCGTAGATGCTTTCTTGTAGGGCAAGGCCTTAGTATAAACGTTTGGAATGATCATTGGACCTTGTGGCTACAAAGAATCCTCTTCCAACTTCCCTTACACAAGAAAACGTGATTTGGTCGGAGAGAGATCTCTACTCTTTTTTGTCTAGTCCATATATTGGGCTGATAAACAGCACAGATTCAATAATTCTCATACCATCTTTTGGAAATCCCTATGGCAAAGCATATTCCATGAAAGGTTAAAAATGTTGATGCTTCTTGTTACCCCTAAAAGCAGGATTAGTGAAAAGATTGTGAGGGAAGAAGACACATGGTATTCATGTGCTACAAAGGCAGAATTGAGGTTCATTTGTTTTAAGTTGTGATGTTATTCTCCAAAAAAACAAAAAAAAAATGAAAAAGTGATTTGTTCAGATTAGTGTGGTTTAGATCAATATTGGGCCAAAGATAAACAAGGTTAGTGTAGACTCAAGTCTTGATCTGATTAAGGCTTCTGTATCCCAGATAGTGTGTTATTATTGTTGGAAAATATGGCTAAATAAACAAGTTTTGATTCAACAATACAAACCCTAAAAATTAGCAATGACAAAATAAATAGATAGAGTTAGAAAGATCTCACAAACTATAGAATCACGCAAATGCGTTGTCTTTAAAGGTTGATTCGTGCCACCCGGAGTAGAATTCGGTGTGAATGGCTCTCTTGGCCGAACAACCCCCTAAGATTAGACTATAGTAATTTCTTCAAGTTAATCACACACTCAAGCAAGAAGAACTTGGAACAACCTTACTTGCCTTTCCTTTCCTTAAAAATATTGAAGCTGAAATTTTTTTTCTGTGCATCAAAAAACAAAGGAAACAGAGGGATATACGACTGGGAAGATGAGAGAAATATTGATGTATGAATAGTGTGTTTTGTAGGGTTTATATGCTTGCTAAAAGGAAGATAAGTGGGCTGACTAAAGGACAAGTCCTCCAACGGCTACTGTGCAAATTTTGTGCCCAACGGGCTGTTCATTAAATGCCCAACGAGCTGCTCAGAAGCTCACCAACAGACATAAAATCAAATGAAAATTTGGGCTAAAAGAAAGTAAGGGAAAAGGTGAGACCCAAGAATGATGTAACAAACCCAAACCCAAGCCCAAGCCAACACCTAGCCCATTGTGATCCAACTTACCACCTAAGATGTGCAAAGCCTTATAAACTCATAACAAGATTCATTCCTAACCAATGTGGGACACAAACATACATTAAGTGTTTGAAACACACACATACTCCAACAATTACAAGGAGGGCTTTCCAAAGATCAAACTCTTCTTATAGTGGCTGTGAGTCTGTGACCATGAACACGATTTGGAAATTCAGAAATAAAATGGTACTAACAAGTGAGCCTCTCAATCTTGATGGTTTGATTCAATAAATTCATTTGGACTATTAGAGATTCGAAGCCAAGACCCCTAAACCCCAACTTTGCATGCAAATTTCTAGACGAGTCTAGTGGGAAAGAGCACCTTACTCTTGTTGGAAAGCAAATGTTGATGCTTCTTGTTAGATGGTAAAGTGCATGTTGCGATAATGGTGATGAATTATGCAGGTGAATTCTTGAAAGCATTAGGTGAAAAGAATCTCATATGCCTTTGCTCTAGTCATTATTCAACTCAATAAGAGAAAATCTCTGGTAATCTATATATATCTAAAAGCTAAAGCGTAACATTTATTGTTACTACACTCTTGCTGAACCACATCAACGGCCACATCATCTACTTATTTTCCATTTCTCTCCACTACTTCCAACTATTATTTCTGTTTTGCCTTTTCATCTCTCCACCACTCTCAACATTAATGTCACTCTTCATCTATGCATTCCTCTTCCTTTTATTTTGGCTCTTCTTATTCTCATTCTATTACTATAAGTATGTCATTCTCTCTCCATTTCTATACATATTTTCCCACATGAAAAAGGTTAATGCTCACTCACTCTCTCTCTCTCTCTCTCTCTCTCTCTCTCTCTCTCTCTCTCTATATATATATATATATATAGAACTAGCGTTCTTATTGAGACTAATTCTNTATGGGATATATAATGCATTACAGACGTATGATCATTACAATTTTTGATTTTAACATAATACTTCGTTATTTTGGTAGTGAGATATTGATTTTATATCAAAACAAAATCATGGCTATGTATTTGAATGTGTCTATCAACTATTAAAACCACCTTAGATGAATATGTTTAGACAATATTTTTGTTTTAATTTTTCATTAATTTATTATTTAGTTATAGCATTAAAACTAAAGTAGATGACTATGTAAAATTAAAACTGCCTAAGATGAATTTGTAAAGCTAATATATTTATATATTTAGTATTCTCGAAAAATTAAAAGTAAAAAATAAATAATAAAAAGAATAATGAGGTGGCGAATGAGAAGGCTCAACAGGAGTGTAGAACCAAAAATGCGATATGAAGATCCAGTTAAAGACAATCTATATCTATATATTACTAAAAGTTGAAACGTAGCGTTTAATATTGTTGTGCTCAAGTTGCGCCACGCCAACAGCGATGTCATTCCAAATTTTTTTTTTTTTTTTAATTTGTCATACAATTTGAAAATGGTTTTTGCAAATTTCAGAATTATAGTAACTCTTGCATAATAAATCCCAGCCCTATAGTAAATCTGTATAGTAAATCCTAGCCTACTTCTTATTTATTTACTTCCACTATCAAGCCCAACCCAAAGCCTTTTCAGCTTAAAGGAAAACAAAAAATAAAAATAAAAACCATGGAAGGTGAAGGAAAAAAAAAAAAACTGTGGAAGGTGGAAGTGTGGAACCCTTAAGGGTTTTGTGTGATATAACGTGAGGAAAGCAGAGAGACTAAAACCGTGAAGGAAAACAGAGAGTCTGAAATTGTGCTCTCCACCTTCCTGCTCTATTGTTTTGAATTAATGGCCGCCTTTCTGAGTTCCTTCCTTCCTGTCTTCCTTTCTACACAGTGTATAAATACTGATAGTGCCTGCTTTAGTTGAGGTATCTCTAAATCTTAGTTCTTTTTTGCTCATTTTTGTTTCCCTTATTACATTTTGTTATATGGATTGGTTTGCTGCTCAGTTTTGAATATTTATTATTGTTCTGAGAGTTTGGGACTTTGACGGAGATAAAATTTATTAATTGAGAAACAGAGAGACATAGAAAAGCCCAGGAAAATTGATCAGATATGAACTCTTTAAAGATTATCTATATCTCTATGCTGTGCTTTGGCAAATTGATTGATAGCTACTATCATTAGCGATCTGCTCTTTAAGTCTTATCTATATCGAATACGGAGTGTGCTATGGCAAAACATTGTATACTTTCCTTCTTACCATTTTTCTTTTCTGTGTCTTATTTTATATACTAAAGGTAGGTTTTAATTTATGAAATAAGCTATAGTTGGATTGGTACCCAATTAGTTGTGGTGAAACTGTACTTTTGGCTTAGGTGGTATTCCTGTATCTTCTTAGTTTGATTTTCAATATTTATGTAGTTTTGTATAGTGCTTTATTTCCCTTTGTACACTTAAAAAAAAAAAAAAAAACCAATGAATGAGCTAACTCAGCTAAGTCCAATCCCTGAATCAAGTGTGTTTACAAGGATAAGAGAGGAGAGGAAAGATGAGGAATGGGGTGGGGAGTTACCCTTCCCCTGTTTGGATGTTTTGAGGGAGAGATGATTTGAGGTGATTTCATAATATCATGAGTTGAAGCTAATCTTTTTTCAGACTTTGTTTGAATGGACAAATACTTTGGGTGTTCTTACTTTATTGATTTGTGGTTGAAAGCCACTACAATTGGGAGTTTAGCCATGCTCACTTTGAAAGTAGTATTGTAGTTGTGGATTGCTCAGGGAAGAAGTTGAGAATTGCAGGCTGAAAGTATTACTGCTTAAAGTGAAATCATAACACCCTAAAAGCTTGGATTATATTTATGGTCATTGAAAGTATAAGACATTGTCTTTCTTCCATTCATATAAAATCATAACTTTTTTGTTCTTTTGTTAATTACTTTATTTATTGATTAGCTATTAAGGTGGCTGTCAAACACAATACTAGATCTTAGTAAAATTGATGAACCTACTTTATTGTGAGACCCAGCTGATATGGATTTTATATTTTTATTGAATTAGTTCTCCAAATGTGTGCTAAGTTTTTATTAGGTAGAAGTTGGTTATATAGATGATTCACAAAAATCCTTAATTTGTAATTTGAGATGTGACTAACATTTTTCTTAGACTGTGATAAATGGTATTGAAAAATTTATTTTGTAGATGATGCAAAGACACATTTATTTATTCATTTGAGGATCCATATGAGAATTTGTTTGGGAGTTTTTCAGACATTACCATTATCTTCATTCTTCATTGTCAATTTTTTTTTTTTTTTAAATAATACAATTGTTATACTAAGTGAGGGAGGGAGATTCAAACCTTTGTTTTTCGCTTTTATGAGATCAAATATTCTCTCTAAGTTACAAAGCTCTTAGCATTTTTCACTATCAGTTAACATCTTTGAAAGACAAAAAACAAAAAGCCCAATACGTTTTTGAACATGTCCTGTAATATTAGAACATAAAAGACTATAATTCAAACCAAGCACAAAGGCCAAGTGAGTGTACTTTGTAGTGCGCACCACTATGGAACTGTTCAAAATTAGACAACTTCACTACTTTGCATGCAGTAGCTATAATTAATATTTATGCACTTTTTGGTATAATCAAAGCTACCCTGAGATTTCATTTGGGAGGAGAAATTAAAAAATAAATAAATAAATTGCTAAGTGTGCTTCTTTCAGTTTTGTTTTAGAGTTCTCACATGTCCAATTAAGCATTTTGTTAACTTTGGTACGAATTTTTCATGTTTACTCAAAGTGAGAGAAAATCTTTTGTTTGAAATGGTTGAGACTTAAGGAGCTATTGTGGCTGTTGATATCAGTGATGATCTCTACTAATTTTTGCTGCATCAATATTGGTAATCTAAAACTTGACCAGTTAGTGTTTTTAAATTAACCTTACTACCTATAGAAAAGATGGTTTTTAATTTATTCTATATATTTATTTTGTTTTGTTGAAGTGTTTGAGTTTAATTTAAACATTTTTCTTCTATCTTTCTATGTCTAACTGCAAAGGTGCAATAAGAGTTAAAGATGTGTGCATCGTTTTCAGAATAACTTGCGATGAGTGAAACATAGAAGAGTGATCAGTTTATCTTCATTCGCATGAAGTTCTCTTTTATCCTCCATTTGATGTTAATAGTTTTAGAACTAATCCCATTTAAATTAGATGATTTGTCTACACAAATCTAATGGACTATTTTGTGCATTTTTACAGATCTTGACTCAATATTGTTCAAAATCCTAAATTCCTTGATGTGTGCTCTAGCAAATTTTAATTTGAAAGTCAGATTACTTTGAACTTTTCATAGGATTTACTAAGATGTTCAAGTTTATTATCTATGTCCCTTCCCATTTCGCACTTTTTGTTTTTGTTTTTGTTTTTGTTTTTTGCTTTTTGTTTTTTTTTTTTGGTGAATGATCTTAATCTATCTAGCAGATTGCATTGCACTGTTGTTGACTACAAGTATTTTTTACATGGGCTGCCAAGGGACTCTCATTATCACAATTGGGTATTATCTTAAAAACACCCTCTTTCTTTTTGTATCAAAGTGTGCAAGTTTGTAATTTTTTTTTTTTTTAATAATTTTGGTTTGGTTATTAAGAAAGTGTAGGGATATAATACATATGATAAGTTTTGGATTTTTATTTAGTATGTTTGGGATTCAAGCATCTTTATATAGTTGTTTGGGCTAAAGTTTAACAGGGATGGTGAAGACTCAATGTGCTAGTATGATGCCTTCGAGAAGAGATGATGGATTCCTAAAAAAGATGAGAAACTGACATTTTACAACTTTACATTAAGCAACATGGAATTTGGAATTGGTGTTAGAATCCAAAACCTTATGGTAGGAAACATGTAAATGTTCATTTCAATGAATAAAAACTCAAGTCATAAAATTTTCATGGTTGTTTGCAACTGTTCCTCTGAATGATTATTTGATTTAAAGTTTTCTTTCAATCTTTTCTTTTAGGTTTGGTAAGGTCTGGGAAAAGTTGTTCACTTATCCAAAAAAGGTCTAGAAAGAGTTGTAGACTTTTTTGGATGAATTATGTGGAAACTTTTGCCAATAAGAGGAAACTATACTCAAGCTTTATAAAGTTTTATTCATTTGAAAACTATTTTATCAAATTTAGTTTGTTAAATTTTGCTTAAGATTAATGGATAATTCAAAACAATGAATACACTTATTTTTTATTTGTTCCTTTTAAATGTTGTTACACACAGTATATTTATATATTGATTGCTGCATCATTTTTATGTGATAAAAGTCTTTCCAGGTATCATTTGGCTGCCACATCTATAAAACCCTAAAACTTAATACCACATGCAAAACATGTATAAACTTCAACATCAACGATGTACCAGCGGTGATTAAAGCTTGCAAGGTGTTCCATAATTATTATGAAGTTAGCAAAAAACTTGGTAAAATTGTTGATGTCTGTTTAGGTTTTGTGCAAATGTGATTTTTACTTGATATCGCTTGCTGAAAACGAATGGGAGGATTGTCTTTGTTATTGCAGTGGTTCATCTTGAATTGGCTTGAGTTTTCACTTTTTATTTTATTTTTCAAATATTATTAAAACAATGATAGTTCATGTAAAATTAAAAAGCTTTAATGTATAAACTATACTTTCATAAGATTTTCCCGTGCATCGCACGGATTAGCGACTAGTTAAATCTTAATAAATGAAAGGGTCTATAGTAAAAAAAAAAAGAAAAAAAAAATTGTTAGATCACGTTCTCTTTATGTTGTTATACAAATTATTTTCTTTCATTCAATAGGTGAAGTGTTCAATGTTAGACATAAATTCTACTTTTTTTCCTACATATTATTTTAAATACTAAATTTATAATATGATATAGTCTCTTAGGAATGTCTAAAAAATATGCAATTTTAATCTCATGTATCTATATTAATAAAAAAAATTCAATCAATAGTTTGAAGCTACTCCTACGATAAGAAAAATAGTTTGAATAATATATCTGAAACTCAAACAGTTTAGTTGTATAGGAAAAACAAATCAGGAAACTATAACGCACAATAACATAATTTATCAAAATATAGACCGCCTAAAAAATGAATAATATCAATCAAACAAATCCAAATAATAAAATGATGATATATTTTTTGAGATAGATAAATGAAAAATAATTTTAGAAATTGTTTACTTTTTTGAGAGAACAAATCATTTTCCACAAAATTTAGAGAACAAATTATATATTATACCATAACTAAAATATAATTATCTATTCCCACGCATTGCGTAGGTCTACGACTAATTTCTATAATTCTAAGATAAAGTTATTGGTCTGCCAAAAGTTGAAGAAATTATTTTAAGAATGAGAGAAGCTATAGTAACCTATTAATTTTGTTGAATCATAATTTACACTCACACCATAATCTGTTTTACTTTCTTATGCCAGTCATCGTTTCTTTGCAACCACAATATATAGGTGTTTGTTTCTAATAAATTCATAGAAGTTTTATAAAAAGTGATAAATTGACTTTCTAAACCAAAGTTTTGTATGGCGCAGCTTGAAGCTGCCCTTCACTGTGTTATTAATTTTTTAGATTTATGCCACCACTCCCATATCCTATTTCCTTATATATTCCATTTGGTCTGTTAATGCCATATGTGAATATTTCTGATATGTTGATATGGATCTCAAGTGTGGCTATTTCTAAATAATTGGGTTGACTACAAGAACCACACACGCACATATTCGTTCACATCTACAATAAAGCCATCCTATGAATTACCCCCATTTTTATCCCTAGATATATTAAGAGTTCAATTTCGTCCATCAACTTTTAATTGTTCCAATTTAGTTCCAACATTTTGAAAATGGTTGCCTGTTACACTTGCTCCCACTTCCCTCAGAGAAACTTATTGATTTCTGTGAAATTCTCTTCAAATTGAGTGAATTTACTTTGATCCTTATTAATACGAAGAATAAAGAGTTTGAAGGGGGGAAAATTAGTACAGCTTCCTGCAGTTAATGTTGACAAGTAGTGGGGAACAAGGTAACTTTGAACTTCGTTAGAACTTTAGCAACTAAATTGACACAATCAGTAGTTTAACAATGAAATTGAACGTTCTCACATGGCTCAGGACCAATATAGTTTGTTTGGCCTATTTTCAATTTTTTCCCCTTCACTTTATTCTTCTTTTTCTGCTTTACTAGTTCTTTCAAGAGCTTCCAACATGTATGTGAGCTTCTGTGTGCAACCATTGGCTTTTGTTATGATTATGCCAACTCCTCTCAGCATTTGGTGCCACCCTTCGACATGGATGCACTCTTCCACCCAGAATTCATTTATCCCTTTCAATTTGTAAAGTTGGCTTGTACTTTATTCCCTAGGACCAAATCATCCTTGTCAGTTTTTTCTTACTCATTAGTCTTTTGGTGGATAGGCTCTTAAGAATTTGCTTTGAATATTATGTTATCCTCTTGTGAAGAGAATATCTTTTTTTTATTGTATCAAAGATCCAAAAAGAAGACTTTTAGAATTATATGCTGTATGACTTTTGTAACGAATTGATTTGGTGTTACAGATTCGTGAACAGTCATTTGATTCTTCTAAAATGATATTTGGATCACAAGCAATGAGGGAATATGTTCAAAGCTCACAAGCTGAATGGCTGCATATGCATGTTGGTGGTAGTTTTAAAAGAGCAACATAATCTTGAGTGCGTTAGAAGATTAGAGAAGAATTAGTACTTAATCATTTATAATCAAAGGGCAACTGTTCTGTAGGTTTCTCCATGTCTGATGCTGAAGTGTGTTTCCTAGTCTCTCCTAATGTCCTAAAATTGTAATATGAAATCATATGTAGAAAATGCATTAATATTTTTATTTATCATCTTACTGGATATGCTTTAGTTAATTGTATTAGTAGGCAGAAAGAATCTCCTAGTCCTAGGTTGATTTAATTCTTAAGCTGTGTAAGCAAAGGACTCTGCTTTCAGGGACTTTGTTGCAAATTCTTATTCATTGTTACAGTATGTTACCTATTGATACAATTTCATGCCAAACTGTGTAATGAGAGAATTTTGCTTTCCAAAGTTTCTCTTTCGTTGTTAAGTATGTTACTAATTGGTACAAATTTGTGTTTCAATAATGGTAATGAAATAAATTTAAATAATGAAAAATTTTGGAGTCATTAAAATCGAACTAATGTTATATGTTACAGAATGAGCAATTGACAAATGCCATAGAAGATAATTTATTTCTTATTTTTTTGAGAGAAGCCATTAAAGCCAATTTGAATCATTACTCTCCACTTAAAATGAAACCAAATGGAAATTAATTTGAGTTATAAATAATCCATGAAAATTTGCTGTCAGTATGCGGGGTTTGATACAGGACACTTTTAGATTATTGTATCCAAATTCAGAGCAGAGGTATACTCTTCAAGGTATTTTTTTACAGTAAGGGAGATTCGATTGTATTATTTAGAAGTCAATACTTCAACTCACAAGTGAAAAAATTTATCATAAAATTCCTCAATAAGCATAACAACATAGGCATAATCAAAACAACTAATTTTAAAGAATCAATCAATAATCAAAACAACATACACAGATAACCTGAATAACACAGCCCAACAAAGGGAGGCAGGCAATCTCAAAAAGTATTGTTACACAATCTTCAAATCAAAGGGACCTTGTCAGGAAGACCATGGCTTAAGAACCAAATTTAGATTTTATGCTATTGACAACAGCATCGTCTACTTGGAACGCCTGAGTTAACACTTCATTAGGCATTGGGGGTTGTGAACCAAAGAGAGTTGTTGAGGAAATCACAACCCCTGGCATGTGACTATTGAAAGAAGTGAAGACAATACCTTTCCCGTTTCCAACATTCTTTTGGAAGTGTACAAGACCCCTAGGAATGACAAAGACCTCTCCAGTAGTCAAAACCTTAGAGTAATACACGTTGGAAGTTGTCACAAACCCCACAAGTATGCTCCCTTCAACGACCAAACCCATCTCAGTTGCACGAGGGTGAGAGTGTGGTGGATTAAGTCCTCCAGGGCCAAGGTCTACACGGTTCATTGAAATCCCAAGAGTGTTAACAGCAGGAAAGGCAAGGACGTTTGCAGGAGTGACACTGGAGTTTAAGTTTGATGTGTTAGTGACACCCTCTTTGCTCAGATCAAAGAAAAAATCACTTGCATTAACTTTTGAGGCAGGTATGCAAGGAAATCCGTTGATTGATATGGATGCATTCAAATCTGCAACACAAAAGTCCTGTAACGAATCAGGGTCAGCTGATAGGGAAGGGACCGGAAGAAGCAGTAACATTAGAAGGCAAGATAGCAGGTAGAGGGGTGAGTTTGATGATTTCATCATGGCTGCTAGAAACTCCTGTTTTTTAGAGAGTACAAGATTGTAAAAGATAAGCTTTTGGTTGGTTTTGTGGTTGAAGAATGAAGATCATGGTTCTATATATAACTCTCTTTCTATGAAAACCTCAATAGTCTTCTTAGTTTTGCTGATGCAGAGACATAGGAAGTGACACAAGCAGCAACAAAGTCCACTGAAGATGGCGGGCTTTCGTCAAAATATCTTTTAAATTTATTAGCAAATCGTGTCCCTCTTGGAAACTGTTAAGGATCAAAATGGAAAATCTTAGATATTTTCTGAAGTCTTTTCATGGTCTAGAACATTTGTCTATTTTTGACAGTGTCAAATGAATAAAACAATAATTTAAAATAGAATATTCTCTACTAATCTTGAAGTAGATGGCTGTAAAGGAACAATTCAATAACTCAATGTGAATGGGGCCCTGGTTCTTTTTCAGTTTCAATTCATTGACTCCTTCAACCTTGAGCCCCTTTTCAATGAGCAGTCACTACATGATTGTGTGTTTCCTAAGAAGTTCTATGCCGACACAGGCAGATACATCATGGTTTGTCATCTGTGAAAGTTTCCAGCTTTCCATGGGTTAGGTAATGCGAGTGGGTGAAATCTCGTATTGAATAAAAATGAGAAGGATGAGTAGTTAATATAATATAATTAAGTATATAATTATTGAGTTAAGATCTTTTAGGTTAAAGTGTATCTCTATATATTATATTAATTACTCAATGTGGTAAGGTGTTCATGATTCCTACCCAGTAGGAACAAAGAGAGAAAAATAAAATAAAACTCAACAAAAGAATATTGCTAATGGCCCACAGAGATGTCTTGAAAGCTCCCAAGATATTTATCTCCTTGACAGTTGACACCATGAACAACTACGGTTTTCCATTTATTAGGCTTAATCCATACCCCTTGGAGCTGCGTAGCTCAGTTGAACAAATCAATGCAATTATCCGTTGTTTATTTTGACTTGCGAAGGTTACTTTCAGACTAATGATTACATTGAGTAATGTTTTATTTATTTATTTATGAGAAAATTTGTGGACAATGTTTGTGCCACAAATGTGGTTGACTAATTTATATCAATATCTATATATTACTAAAAACTAAAATATAGCGTTTAATGCTACTATTTATGTTGCGCCACATCAGTTGCCACGCCATTTTTTTTTAAATATAATTTGTCCTACAATTTTTAAATTATTTTTACAATTTTCAGTTCTATAAATGCAGCCCATTACTTATTTATATACTTCTACTATCACTATATAATAAATCCAGTCCACTACTTATTTATTTACTTCTACTATCACCCTATAATAAATCTGTATAATTAATCCAGCCCACCTCTTATTTATTTAGTTCCACTATCAAGCCCAACCCAAAGTCTTTTCAATTCAGCTTGAAGGAAATAAAAATAAATTAAAAACGTTGAAGCCTTTAGGGTTTTGTGTGAGCCTTTTCAGCTTTAAAAAAAAAAAAAAAACTCTTGAAGCAGGGTTTTGCATGACCAAATAGAAACGTGGGGAGATAGAGAGCTTGAAGATTGTAACGTGGAGGGAAGCTTGAGGAAAAAAAAAAAACAACAACAACAACAACAACAACATTGAAGCCTTCAGGTATTGCGTGAGAATAAACAAAGAGTTTGAAAGCTACCCATCTTCCTGCTTTACCATTTCGTAGTAACGGCTGCCTATCTAATTTCCTTCCTTCCTGTCTTCCTTTCCATATGGTATAATAATACTGACAGAACTTGCCTGCTTCGATTGAGGTATTTGTGATGTTTTGGCTGTGGGACTTTGCTCTTCAGGTTTTTATTTTGCTTTTGATGTTTGATTTAAATTCCAGTTTATTAATGCAATTGTTGAGGGGTTTTGGGACTGTTGAAGTTGCTTTGGTTTTTTCATTTTTTTTGAATGCACCAGGATTTCTGTGATGCTTTGGCAGAAGTGAGCGCTAGAGCTTAGACTCAACTAGTAGTGAATCCAAATTCAAAGTTAGACACCAAAATTCAAGTAGTCGATGATCAAGGACAGCAAGCCATGGCCCTCTTCACAGATCTCCTTAACAGCAAGCCATGGCCCTCTTCACAAATCTGATTCTCTCTCCTTCATCTACTACCCCTCTTGTATTATTTTTTATTTAGCAACCATAATTAATTTGAGTGACAACAAATGTATTACAATATATTAAGAAATAATCATTTCTCATTTGTTCTTAGTTTTTAAATATTGAACCAATGTAATTTTGGATTTTCATGAATTTTTTTCCACACTTCAGCCCCCCTCAATCCAAATCCTAGCTCAGTCTCTACAGTTAATTCGTCTCCACCAATGCCAGCACTTGCTCAAGCTCAAGCTCGACTAGCTCCTCCACAGTCAACTAGTGTAATATCCTTGGTTTTGCCAATCAAGAGTCCAAGCAAGTAGAACAAGAATTTAGAAAATTTTCAATCTTTTCTGTGTTGAGTTTTGTCAGATGTTTGTTTTGTTTGTCTAAACCAATAACAAATCTGTGTTGTCTCTTTCTCTATTTTGATCTATTTATCACACAATACAGGGAGGAGAAATGGGTTTCGAGAAAGGAAGCCATTATTGATTCTCCCTCTCTTCAAAAGTTTTTTTTTTTAATTTAAAAAATATAAAAAAAAATTAAAAAGAAGAAAAGCCTAAGTTTCCATATCATATAAGAGTTTTAATGAGCCCCTTTTGTTTTCTGTCATAGAAAAATAAAATATTTTTATTTATTTATTTATTTATTATTATTATTATTAAACTATCCAAAAATTTTTACCCCCTAAACTATTGAAAACATTACACTTTATGTCATTAGTATATCTGTTAATTTTTTATCCTAATGTATCTAACAAAATGCTTGGGTGAAATTACTTAATTTACGTGCAGCACTAATAAATAAATAGTTATTTCTCAAAAATAAATAAATAAATAAAGAGTTATTCTAGGATAACAACTTTTGTTTCATAACTTTTTGGCACAGCTCTGATATTATCAACTGTAAATGATTGTTATTACTTCAAAACAAATGCCTCACTTTTTATCTATACTAGCCGCGAATCCGCGTGTTGCGCATGATAATTATTTTTATGGTGATTTTATTAAAAAAAATTTACAATTTAAACTAATCTAGTAATGAGTAATGTATTTCGTAATTATATTTTTGTTTATTATAAAAACAATCATAAATGCAATATAGGAACAATTCAAAACACCAAAAAAAAGGTAAACTAAAAAAAATTAATAAAACTTAACAATGATTAATTGAACTAATATTAGGATAAAATTTTGTTTTTGATAATCTATTAAGGTTATTTTCTTTGTAGAAATTATAATTTCGGCCACCCAAAACACATTATCAAATAAAAAATTATTAGCAAAATCTACGAATTAAATTTCTATACATGCATTGTTATAAAATAATAATAATTAAAATAAAATTGCAAAAGTTAAAATTTGTCACCTATCCGATTATTTTCGTTTGGCTAATCTTTGCTTTTCTTTAAATGAATGGCATTATAGAGTACTTCTAATACAACAATTAAGAGTACTTTGTCCACCACAAAGGATTAGAAAAGAAACAAAAATTAGTAAAGTCTCATAGTTTAACACCTAAACTGAGCACTATAAAAAATTATGATATGTAATAGAATAAATACTAAATTATCCAAATCATGCTATGTAATAGAATAATATTATATTTTTATATGCTATATTTAATTATTTAGAACACAATAGGATAACATTTAATAGTCAAAGAGAATAATAAAAATAAAAAATAAAAAACAACAACAACAACAACAAAAATTTAAAAAACAAAACTAAATTGCATTAACCCAAAATAGATTTTTAAAGAATATAAAAAGTTATCAACATGCAAGAAAAATAAAAAAATCCACCAAAAAATTTAGAGAGGGAGGGAGAGAGAGAAGCATTTTTTTTTTCTTTTTTGTAAGAGAAAACTATGCATAGAATAGAAGAGATAGTGAAAAATTTATAGTAAGAGGGTGTGAATAAAAAGAGACAAAAATAAGGAAGATGAAGGGAAAGAGAAAGAATGATATTAATGTAGAGGGTAGTGGGGAGATAAAAAGGTAAGGGAGGAAGAAAGATTGAAGAAGTAGTGGGGAGATGAAATGGCAAGGGAGAGAGAAATGTTGGAGAAGTGTAAATATTAAAAAAAAAAAATGTTAAAACAATTATCGAAAAATTGGAAAGAAAAAAAAAATAATAATGTAAACACTGATGTGGCTCAACTGGAGCATAGCAACTATAAATGTTGCGCTTCAGTTTTTAGATATAATATAAATATATATATACATATATACATAGATTAACTGCATTGACATTTTTTTTTTGAGAGAATTTCAACCTATGACGTCTGTTTCTGATGATAGCTCTTTATTATCAGACCAAGATACCAATCAATTTTTGGTATAGACGGGGATTGAACTCTAGATCTCTTATACAACCATCAGAAATTTTACCAGTTGAGTTAACTGGAACCCACTAACTGCATTGACATCAAACAACAATCTTTGAGGTTTTAGAGTACTTGACGCTTGTAATTGCATATCCTTAACCTGTATAACATCTGGTTGTCTTTTTTGTGAAGCTTCACTCCCAATTTCTTCAATTTCAAATTTCTTTTGTTCACTTGAATCAGTCATCTTAGCTTCTTCGATATCAGTCTTCAAACCATGATGCTCTGATGCTATTTCATTTTCACTTGTTTCTTCTGCAAAATAATAATAATAATAATAATAATAATAATAAATAAATAAATAAATAAAAATATTTTATTTTTCTATGACAGAAAACAAAAGGGGCTCATTAAAACTCTTATATGATATGGAAACTTAGGCTTTTCTTCTTTTTAATTTTTTTTT